>NW_004955624.1:153434-187955 GCF_000276665.1 Chinchilla lanigera
TTTAAAATGTTTATATTTAGCATCATGTAATACATGTGGATATTACTGAGAAAGTATAAAAGAGAACTCTATTTGCTACTGTGAAAAAGGAAAACACAGTATCATAACAATATGATGAGTGTGAGCAGTAGCTAGTGCTCCCTGTATCAAAATTTAAAAGACCCGCCAAAATGATTCTCAGAGCCCAAGTCACAGACAAATGGACTCTGTTAAAAAAAAAAAACCAAATAGACCAAATCTCCCAACTTTTTATCAGTTAGCTAAGAGAGTCTTATGGGGTAAACGAATGCAATCTGCATATATATTAAAATGTTTTAAAATACGGAACAGGTAACGTGGAGAATTGTAGAGCCATCCCTTGCCATTATTCATTTATCTGATGTGTTGCCCGTGCCTGCAGTGAGAGATGAAGAACTGTGTGAGAACGGGACTGCGGTTTCTCAGAGCAGAAGGCGGATTCTGCCTCTTACCCGTGCTCTGCGGAGGTGACTGGATTAAGAACAGCCCAGGGCCTGAGCACAGCACAGTCTGAGGGAGTATGCGTCATTCACGGAGGCCTCGCCTGGGTCACTCTGCGTTCGTTCCTCCCTGGTTGTGTTTCCCTGCTGTGCTTCCAGACCTCATTCAGTGAACAGCTTGCATTTGCCCCAGCTCTCCAAAATGTTTGAGCCTTGGAGTCATCCATGGACCAAACCCTCTGAAACTACAAACCAAATTAAGCCTCTTCTCCTTCAATTTTTCCCTGTTGTGGTAGCGTCCCAGTAAAGGGAAAGATGTTTAGTACACGTCCTATATTCATTCTACAATCTTGTGTCACTGAATTTTTTGGCATTCATGTATAGTTTGAATCTTAACCTATTATCAGGAAGCATGTGACGGCAACCACCACTAACACTGAAGTAAATGTAAGATGGTAGAATCCAATTGCCAGGCAGGTGTTCAGTTGGACAATTGCAGTCCAAGGACTCTGGAAGGGTGGCCTGGTGGATCACAGGTTTGACATCAGCAGGACAGCATAGTGACTTAGGGAGACCATGTCTCAACATAAAACACAGCAAAGGGGCTGGGGTGTAGCCTGGTACTGCAAGGGCAAGCAAAAACAAGGAAAAGACACCCAGGACTTGGAAGCAGGTTTAATTACATAGATGGGCATGAATCATCATCCCTCCCAGAATATCAGGCCCTGATCTCAGGGGTCTAGGTCTTCTATGAGAGAAGCACTCGGGAAGCACAGAGGCAGAATGATTGACAATTGCCAGCTAGTTCGTGCAATGAGCATCATGGTGCCCAGCTGTGCATCACTGTGACCAGCCTTTCCTGAGAGACAGGATGAGCAGGAACTGTTATCTGGGCAACCAACAAACTGAAAGGGGCATTTCCTGCTACAGCACAAAGACTGCAGGTTCACTCCCCACTAGCAAACCTAAATAATTATCACTGGAAGAATAGTATGGGGAAAATTATTATAAGCTCAAATATTTTAAGTTGTGACAGAAAGAGTTGAAAAATTGAGAGAAGATAATTGGAAGAGAGACCCTTGAGAAAATCCCAAATAATGCAAAGCAAGAGTGCCAAAGAAAAGGAAAGGGGCTGGGGATGTAGTTTAGTGGTAAAGTGCTTGCCTCGTACGCATAGGCTCTGAGTTCAATCCCCAGTACAAAAAAAGAAAAAAGAGAAAAAAGATAATGCAGAAAAAAAGGAAAGGGAGAATGCAGAAAGAATTGTTAAGTGGTGTAAGCCTGCAGTTTCTGTCACTCAGGAAGCTGAGACAGGAGGTTGTCTCTACAACCAAACTTGACTATAAGATTGTCATTGCAGATTGATTCACAAGGTTCATGGACTTGTATTATATCTTCTAGTGTACTTGAAAATAAGGAGCATGTTAAAAGTTTCAAGACTTTTTATTTTTTGAAGTAAGTCTGTTCATTTACTGACATGATCATCTATGTAGAAAGAAAGGTATATTCCACTCAAAAGCTTTTAGAACTAATTAGTTACCTAGTTTATCAAAGTTGTGCAACACATGGTCATTGGACAAAACTTTTTTGTGTGACATTTCTGGGCTCCAATGTCTTCACTTGCAAAGTCTACCAAATGCAAAAATAGTTTTATTCTTTTTAGACATTCCTGGTTTCAATTGGCTAATATTATTTTCTGGAATTTTTCATGAGTTAATGGGCAAAAGTTTTCTCTGCTTTTGTGTTATATACACTCACTGGATTTTGTGCCAAGGCACTGCAAGCCTCACAACATGACTTGTGAGGGATTCCTTTCATTTTCCAGATATTTCAAATGCATGTGCAGACCAGAATGTCTTGGTCATATGTAGGATACAGCGTTTTGGCTGCCAAAGGCTCTGGAAAGCTTTCTACATCCACAAGCGGTCACAGAAGATGCTCAGGTTATATGAAAGCCATAAAAGTGTGTCAGTGCCTTAACAGTTCCACAGAAATAGTACCTAGGTTTATTGGAGAACCAAGAATTCACTGTGGTTGGCAGAGAGGTCCTGTAAACTGTATACCTGGCCCTCAATACTCCATAAATATTTGTAAGTTGTCCTGGTGTCAAAAGTTTCTGTGTTTCTTGCAAAGTTCAGGGAGCACTCAGGAATCAGCAGCGTCTAAATTGATGGGTGATTTTCACGTTGCAAAACTTTCCTGGAGTTAGTATGAGAATATTTTCTGCATGCAAAAGGTCATTAATTCCCCTTCTTGAAAGTAGATATTATTGCTGAGTTGTACTCTGTCACTTTTTTTGGTATTTGCTCCCTACTGAATCAACACCAAAGTACAAACAATGTTATGAGGTGTGTCTAGCAGGAATACAGTGTAGTTCAGTTGACCATCATTTTTCATGTCTCAGAGCACTGTTAATGTGCTGAGCACAGTATTTAAGTGAAGCATAAATGTGGGGCTCCTGGTCAGTTATCTGTCTTTCAAACATCATGGGTGTTAAAGTAATGCAAGTGATATCACTGCAAAACCATGCTGATAACTCATTAATTAAACTTTGTTCCTTTAAAAGTTACATTGACTACTATTCTTGAAATCCTAGAGTATAGGATCAATATTAAAATCTGAAAGTCCAGTGTAGTCCTATGCATTTATATTTTTATTAAACTCATAACACATATGAATCCCAAGTTCCCACAGACCCTATTCTCATAACAGTAATCTAGTGAGTAAGGACGCAGCCCACATAAATTCCTCATGCCTACTTGGTCATGCACCAGAAGGCAAATAATTAAACAATAGAAGACTTTTGGGGGCTGGGGACTTAGCTCAGCGGCAAAAGTACCTGCCTGGCAAGTGCAAGGTCGTGAGTTCGGTTCCCGGTACCGGAGAAAAACCAAAAAAAAAAACAAATAGAAGACTTTTATCCAAGAATGTTTAACAAGTGTATGAACCACAGAATGAAAACTCAGGTGACTAAAACTTTTAAGAAAGAGCCTGTAAAGGGCCACGATATGACCAACAACCCAAGCTACATCTTTTAAGGAACCGGCACTATCCCTGTGTAACTGCAGCAAAGACACCCCTAGAGAGGCAGAGTTGAGATTGGCTCTAGGAAATGAGCTGGATTTTCCAATGACAGAGACACAAACACACCCAGAACCCCTGTCCTTCCATTCTCATAAAATCAGGACCTTGGGAATTTACACCCTCCACAAGCAGGCTTCTGTGTGGTTCTCGCAGTTAATGTAGGGTACAGAGGGTATGAGAGATGGCCCTTCCAAGTTGTAGGTCTGAGTGTTGAAGGAGAATGAGCCCCACCAGGAGCCAGGGGGAGGGACTGCAGGAATGTGAGGTCAGCATTTAGGAACTGTGGAGGGGTGGGGTGAGGAGAACCAGGAGTTGTGCAGACAACCGGGAGGTGAGAGGGACAGAAAAGCTGTGGAGGGATGCAAGGATGGGCAGCGAGCCATGAGCCAGGTCTGTGAGATAACACATGGATGGAAGGAAGCCCAGGGAAATGCAAAGGCAGGAGGCCCTGATTAAAGATGGAAGGAAAGGTGGCATGGCAGGAGGAGCACAGGGGCCTGAAGAGGCAGCACAGGTACCGCGGAGGGTGGAGGGCAATGAACCTGCAGTGAGGAACCCTCAGATGGCTGAGCCCAACTAAAGGTGGGGACCTGAATGTGTTCTGTGGAAGTACTCAGAAGAAATACAGAGGGACACAAAGAATGGAGGAGATACAACTAAATACGGTGCATGGACACGCAGATGGGTGTAAGTTGAATGGCACAAATGGAGGGACTTGGGGCCTGGCAGGAAGAAAAAATCAGGTGCAGAAGGACCTGAGCAGGGCTGAAGTGAATCAAGCCTGATGGAGGGTCAGCCTGTGAAGAGAGGTGTGCTGTTAGTGCTGTGACCACCAACCTGATGATTTTCCCAGATGTTCAGTCCAGTATAACAATATAGGAATGGGGTGGACTGAAGTCTCCAAGTCATACTCAGGCTCTTTTTGTGTACCAGTGATAAAACCTAAGACCTTGCACTCACCAGGCAGGTGCTTGTAACACTGAGCTCTATCCCTGGCTCCTGATAGTGAGTTTCAACGTAACACACACGTCTGAAATAGGGGAGATTCAAAATTCCTGAACATGTGGCCTCTGCGTTGGACTTTATGTCTTTGTATGGCCCTTTTGAACCCTCTTTCGGGCTCAGGGTGATGAATTATCACTTATCTTTATTCTACTCACAGAGGTAATGTCTTTGTAAGTGAAATGCTGTGGGCTGCCTGATCATGGTAGTAAACTCCTGGCTTTGGAACTGGTACCTGTGTGTTTCTAAGGAAATGCAACCACTTGCTTCTCTCACTTTCCTCTTTTTCCTCGAGCCTGAGTATCTGTGCAGTATCTGCCTACAAGAGAGATCCATAAGTGACAGAGGGAAACTAGCAGAGACAACTGGACCTGAGGCTTGCTGGATTGAACCGTGTGTGCTGGCCAAAACATGACAAGGGTTTGAGGCCTTGGGGGAAGCAGACAGCGACTGGGGGATGCTTGGCAACATCCAGAACCTACAGGAGAAAGTCACCAGCTGTGCTGTGTCCCATGGGTGTTTGCAGGAACCTTTGAAGGAAGAAATTGCTCTGAAGCCAGGGGAAGTGTGTGAAGGATGAACCAGGTAAGAATGGAAGCCCCAGAGAGGAAGGACCAGAGATGGAGGTACAGGAGACTGTAGGTTGCAGACGAAAGGTTGGAAAGTTGGGGTGATCTGAGGAAGGAATGACTCAGAGGACTTTTGGATAAACGTACAGAGGACCAGGGGTGGGAAACTAGCTGTGCAGGCTGGGATTGATGTGCACATGGGACCTACCTAGTGGCCTGGAATCCTTAGACGATGTTCAAAAGGCTATGGTCTCTGCCAAAGAAATACCCATCTCTGGTCATCTTGTTAGATGCTCAACCTGAAGAGCCTAGATCTTTCTGAGGAAGGGCATGCAGTTCAGGTCATAATGGGACTGTTTATGCTCATAGTAGCCAGGCAGGATGCTGAGCGTGCTGATACAAGAACTGCAGTAGCCCTGCTTGGGGTATAGTCTAGGGCAGCAGTCCTAGGGGCATGGGCTGTATCTGCTCAGGTGATAGAAGAAGAGAGAACCCATCCAAAGCTTGAAAACTGAAGGGTACAGAGCAAGAGGCTCAAATTTGGGTGAAAGAGCTAGAGTGAATGTGGCAAAGAATCCAGCCAAGGACCACTTATTAGAAGGTAGCTGAGCAATGCCCAGTGCACATTTATTTCATTTGGTTTTCTCACATGAGGTCAGAAAATATGCTGTAGATATTCTCTGTTCTCTGTTTTATGTGGTCAGTTACATACAGAAGTGCAGAATACTGACAGAAGCATGCAGTCCACTGAGAACTCTATTAAAATTTATCTGCACTGTTAGTCCCATACTGATGTCCAATGTAAGAATCATCAGTAGAAGATTTACATACATCTGAGTTTTACATGTTTTATTTGATATTTGCCTTCTCTCATTCTTTTGGATTTTTTTTTATTTTAAAGAGAGTAGTACATGGGAAACAAACAAAGAAAAATTAGAACTCTAGCAGCATACCAGTATCATGAACATAGACAAATCAAAGCAAGAGCATTCAAAGTGATACAGGGTCTCAAGACAAATTAATACCAATCAACAGTGGTTGTTACATTGCACATCACTATACTCAACTACATTCCTCAGATTATCAGATGTAAGAATGAAAGATTGCTCAAACCACTAAAGAGACTAAGAAAATAATTCTTCAGTAAAACATTAGAAGTAATACAGTGTTTCACTAGACAAGACAGTAGGAGTTCACCATTGTAGTTCCATTGTCTACTGTTACCTTCAAATCTGTTGCTCAGACCACCAGACACAAACATGCAAAGTCGATCAGAACATAAAAAATTGTGAGCATTAACTGTTCATTTCAATACACCATCAGACAACAGAAGTACAGTCATTGCCACTATTCATATATATATTTACGTTTTAACTTCCTTCTGCCTTTTTCTTCTAACCAGCATCTCGCTGTATTCCTGCTGCTGGCTTGTTGGTGATTATGCAGCACAGATCTGACCACGGAAAGGCTCTTTTGTCTAACAGTGGACACAGCCATGGCTGGATTGGACACTGCCACAGAAACAGGATTAAGAATTTACATTGTTTTACACTTTAGGGTAAGACAGCGGAATTTTGTTGAAGTGGGGAAGATGGCTGTGATTCATATTTGTCACCCAATCTAGAGTTTGGAAACTGAAGCAAAATTTTGGCAAATGGATTTGTTTATGAACAAAACTTTCTAGATAACAGAATTGTTCATGAACCAAAGTGTTATGCTACAAGCCACACTACTGAATTTCTGGACAGCATGAGACTTGGTTAGGAAATGACTCAGAATGGTATTCAGCAAGATTAGAGAATATCTAACTAAACCTAAAATGAAAGTAATAACAAGAATAAACTAGACGTCTCATGAGATATAAATTAGTGGTTACATGATTTAAATAAGATGATACAAAGTATGAATGGCCAGTTTACAAAAAATTATTCTGTAGTAAAGGTTGGAATTATCAACCCAAGAGACTCAAAATCAAAATTTAATTGTAGAAAGCAGTGCAGATGAATATGAGGACACAATTTCAGAACTAGAATAGAATGCCTTTGAAGCTCCAAGTATTCAAAGATACTTACAAATAGCAAGAGGATATGAAAAATTCAAAAATGGGAAGATCATGAAAGGAAGACTAATGAAATAATTAATATAATATGTTAAACATTTGAAGATTAGAAAAATGGCTTAGAAAAATTCCAGAAATATTTGCAAAAAACCCCCCAAGTGTAGAGAAAAATAAACTTACAGACAATGCAGGTATGTAGAACATCAAAAAGACTTGAAGAAAAGAGAATGTCTCTCTGCCACATTATATTCAAAATTCAGAAGACCATTTCAGAAACAAAATCTTGATAGCATTTTTCAAAGACAACAAATCATATACTCAGTTAAACACATTAGAATCCCAGCAGACTTCTCCGTAGGAAGTATAAAGGCCAAGACAATGAAGAGTGAAGCATTTCAAGCCCTAGAAGATATCGTCTTTCAATCTCAACATACGTATTGTTCAAATTTTTCCCTTAAAATTGATTGTGAAATAAGACATTTCCATGAAAAGGAAACTTTGAGAAATGTATAACCTCCAAATGAACACTGCAAAACTTTCTTGAGGATCACAGTGCAATGCAAGTATAAGTCAAGTGCAAAAGATACCAGATAACCTATGCAAACATATGAAAGCTAAATGATAGCCTCTTTACTAATCAATAAATCACACATTACTTTAAAGTAGAACTTAGACATTTTTTCATCAAATAATAATGTTAGCATGATATTCCAGAATCTATGGACTACAGTGAAAGCAGGCTTCATAAGGAAGTATATAGAAGTGAATTCCCACATCTGAAAAATAGAAAAACATTATATTCATGACCTAACTGCACAGCTCAAATTTCTAAAAAAGCTAAAAACAATCAAAATCCAAAGATCATATGAGGAAGGAAATCATAATGAGTATGACAGAAGTTAATGAAATTGAGATTGAAAACCAATACAAAGAATCAGTGAAACAAAGATTTATGTCTTTGAAACTTTAAACACAATATTCAAACCATTATGTAAACTTAGCTCATCTGAAATCATAACACATTTTGCTGAAATCCATAAGAATATCACTATCTACTTTGAGATCCTTAACTCTAATAAAATACAAAATTCACAGTAAAGAGATAAATTCCTAGACACTTTGGTACTACCAAAACTGAAAAAGTGATATGAATATTTAAATAAGCCAGTAGTAGTCAGGGAAATTGAAGACGTAATAAAATAACTACTTACTAAGAAAAGCACATGCCCTGACAAAGTCAGAGCTGAATTCTACAGCTACTCATGAGAAGATCTAAAGTCAGTACTCCTCAAGGGCTTTAATGAAAATTAAAGGGAAGCAGTCCTCCCAATGTCATTTCTGAATAAAGTGTTATCGTGTCTCCAAAGCCAGAAAATGATGAAAGGAAACAAGAGCCCTATGGACCTTTCTCTTTAATGAACACACAAACCAAAAATTATCAGAGGTACTGACAACCAGAATGTAGTCAATCTTCAAGAAGCTCAAATATCATTCAAGGGATCCAAAGATGATCCAACAAACTCAAATCAATAAATGTAAAATATTTCATGCAATATGCCAAAGTTTAAATCCACATGATTACATTAATAGACACACATAATGCATTTGACAAAGTGCAGCAGCCATTCACATAAAAAAATCCCAGAGGAAATTGGTATAGAAAGTCTTTATGTCAACGAGACATAAGCCACCTCTGAGAAACCACTGGCCAAAGCACACTAAATATAGCAATTGTGAAACTGTTCCCACTAAAATCAGGATCAAGTTATGATGGGAAATATAACCACGAGTTTAACATAGTTCTTGAAATATTAGGAAGTATGACAGGACAACAGAAAGAAATAAAACTAATATGAGTAGGAATGGGAGAATTTAAACTCTCACTATTCGCTGAGAACAAGATCCTCTCCATAGAGAACATCAAGAACTCCACCGAAGGATTTCCAGTACTGACAACCACCCTTGATAATGTAGGAGAATATGCACATAACACTCAGAAATCAGTAGGGTCCCTGTACACAACAAACTCAAAGGCAGGGGAATTAGGGAAAATTACACTTCACATTTACACCAAGAAAATGACATACTTAGGAATTACCATAACATAAAAAGTGAAAGAACTGTACAATGCAAAGTATTGCACCCTGAAAAAAACATAGAAGAGGAATCTGGAAATATATCCCATATTCCTGATCTGTCAGAAACAACATAGTCAAAATTGTTATGCTTCAAAAATTGTTACTTTGATTTAGTGTAAATCCTCTTAAAATATCAATAATCTTCCTTACAGAACTGGAGAAGGCAATCCTCAAATTCGTGTAGAATGAGAAGAAGCCTACAATAAGCACAATGGTAATGCTGGGGGCAGCACAGTCCTTGATTCAAGTTATACTACAAGGCCACACTGAGAAAAACAGCGTGGTATTGTTTATAAAACATACCTATGCCTCAGTGGATCAGAACAGATGGCATAGATAAAACGCTAGCCTGACACAATTCTGCTATTTACGAAAAAGGGACCAAATCCCTTTGCTGGTGGAAAGAGAGCCTCTTTAGCAACTGGTGTGGGAAACCCGACTGTCCACATGTTGAAAGTTGAACCCACCTCTCTCACCATCTACCAAACTAAAATCAAAATGGATGAGAGATTTAAACATTAGAACAGAAATATTTCACCTGCAGGGACAAAATAGGTAAAACTCTTGCAGACATACGAACAGGATAAGGATTTTTTTAAACAATACAAAGGTTGAACATAAATACCACAAAGCATCACCAAGTGAGCCTATCATATTACAAAGTTTCTACACAACAAATGACAACACTAACAGAGTGAAGAAACAACCTACGTACAATGCAAAAAAAAAAAAAAAAAAAAATTGCCAGCTACTCCTGAGTAAAAGGAATCACATCTAACATATATAAAGCCTCAAACAAAGTAGAAATTTGGAAATAGAAGTTCCCCTTAAATTTTGTAATCTGAAATGAATAAATATTTCTCTAATGCAGAAATAAAAATCAATAAAAACAAAATAAATATTTCAACACTGCCAGCCACTTGAGAAATGGTACTTAATAAAACTCTGATTCCATGTCACTCTGGCAAAATGGTTACAGTTTAGAAAATAAACAACGACAAATGCTGATGAGGGTTGGGGGAGAAAGGAGCACATCTCAGAGATTGCTTGGTTCTGTGATCTAAGAATAACACTAGGTAAAACTGTATAGTGGTCCCAAAGGTAGGAATTACATTTGACGAACATATTCTTCTTCTTAATATCATCCCATAGGCATTGAAAACATCATACTTCAGTGATGTATGCATGCCCATGTTTACGGCAGCACAATTCTTCTTTTTCATTCTATTTATTTTATTTTATTTTATTTATTTATTTATTTATTTCTGGTACTGGGAATTGAACTCATGATCTCGTGCTTGCCAGGCAGGCGCTGTGCTGGTGAGCTACAAATCCCCAGCCCCCAGCAGCACAATTTTTAATATCAAAATCCTGGGAAATGTCTATATGTTTGTCCTCTGATGAATGGATAAAAAATATCTATTTTTATACACACTGACATACTGCTCTGCCCAACAAATGATAAACATGAGTCATTTTTAGAAAATACTTGAATTTTGCATGATTATGTCATTTCATGGTTTCTCATCTGTATACATATGCGACTTCTCAGTGTTAGGCCCCTAAAGCAGGGCCTTCCATATAGCCATGACTGATTCTGTGAGCACGGGCTAACTACATGCTCACTACTCCCCGATACTTTCACTGTATTTTTAAACATCATTATGAGATTCAGAAAATATTGCTTCTTTGAACTTTACAGATTGCTTATCATATGGCCATCTGCTAAAACTCACACATTTTCTTTGTCTTTATCAAAAGAGTGGGTAATGCTAAATCTAGTGTATCATTTTGTGCTCTTTAAAATGTCACAATGGCTATTGATTCAAAGTGCTACAAATTAATGGACTATACTGAAATTTCTCATAATGTTGGAGTTAGAATTGTGAGAGCAAAATGTCTCTAGGGTTTGTTCTCCAACTTGGCTGTGTAGCTTGTACATCTGCTCTTTTGCTTGTGATTCTCACTGCCCTTCACTAAGCACAGAGAGTGCTCTGATCTTCTTCAGCAAGAGTCATATTGGATAGAGGACACTAATGGCTCCATTTGCTCTATGTCTTTATATTTTAGATGTTCAAATCCGATCACATGCAGATGGTTTATAGAACATACTGGTTTTTATTTCAGCATAAAACTGATAACATAGTTCCCTTGACCCAAATAATTACACATAAATTAATCCAAACTATTAGATAACATATTTAAATTGATTACCCACCAACATTTCTGAATCCATTCCAAAAGGTAGCACTTTACCTAATTTTCAAAAGTCAGCCTATATTTTCCGCAGTTAAGTGATTCCAACTAAAACACGTGAGATTGCTTTGTGTAGAGATCTACGTTATTGGTTATGAAATATATCTGTACAGAAGGCTCTCTTAAAAGTGAAAACTGTACTCCTTTAAACTCATTATTTCGACAAAAATTCAGAAATTCATTTGAATATGTTGCATTTATCACTGTGTCTTCACAATAAGTTTAAATATTGTCATTGTTTCTTTCCATCAAGTAAAATAGTGTAGATGCTGACTGAGGCAAGAAACAGGGAACTGGGGTCATACACATGTGCCTATATAAAGTAGGGAAAATTCTCATATGTGTGACAGGGAAGCTGCTCATTCAAAAAGAATGATATGGGGCTGGGGATTTAGCTCAGCGGCACAGCGTCTGCCTATCAAGTGCAAGGTCGTGAGTTCGATTCCCGGTACTGGAAAAATTACCAAAAACAAAACAAAAACAAAAAGAAAAAGAAAACAAGAATGATGTACCCACATATTCTTGAGGACACTGCAAATAACTACACAAGCCAACTATCACCACGTTTGTAAGAGTGAGGAATCAACACTAGCAGCAAGTGTCTGAGAAGCAGTACATCAGGGATTCTTCTTGATGAAATTATACAAACATGTCTCCAAGTTCTCCAAATTCTCCTATATTTAAAAGACCTAAGTGTGAGCAAGCAAGACTTCTTGCTTTCACATGACACTTAAATGAACTTGTTTTCAATCTACTTGTTTGAAGAGAACACAGCTAAATAAAAATCAGGAAATACAAAGCAATAACTAAGAAAAACCTAAAGCACAATAGAATTAAGATTAGAAAATTTACAGAGCAATAATCAAGGCAATATTATCTCTGATATATTTTGAGATGATTCTACATGAATGTGATGAAATGAATTACATGTTCACGCAAGTATTGAATAGAAGCTGATAAATGTTGTAAAATAAATAAAAAAAATAAATAAATGTCCATTTTCACAGTAGAAATGTAAAACCATTTGGCAAATCCAAAACCATTTGATTGAAATTTCCAAAATTTTTACACCTGAAATAAAATACAGAAGTCCAGATAAATTCAGAAACAGGTAATTCCACAAAAACTCTACAAATACAAAGGTGATAATGTGAATGAACTCTAACTAAAGAAGGATTAAATAAAAATATTTTAATAGATTATAGATACACTGAAACACATTAGACCACAGACCTCCAATAAAGTCAAACTTGACTCATACATGAGAAAAATGGATGCACATGAGACTATAATATTACATGAAAGATATTAGACACACAAGTATAATATGACATGATTTGCATTATATATGCCTTACAGAATAATATATTATGTCACAGCTTAAAGTATCCTATGTCCTAGTAGTTGGTGTGAAAGGATGAAGCAAGTACTCAGATCTTTAAGAAGAGTATATGCAAAATTTATAAAGCCAATAAAACAAAACTACTAAACAATGCTCATTGCAGAAGACACAAACAGTAAAATAAGAAAAGGGACTTGGCTATATCCACTAAATACACTAGAATAACTTTTTGAAAATTTTTTTTTTTTTTTTTTTTTTTTTTTGGTTTTTCTCCGGTACCGGGAACAGAATCCACGACCTTGCGCTTGCCAGGCAGGCGCTTTGCCGCTGAGCTAAATCCCCCGCCCCTAACATTTTGAAATTTTGAATTTAATAAGTTAAAGTGATATGATATGTTCAATTGTGTAAATTTACAAAAACAATGAACTTCAAAACATATTCCCTGGAAAATATTTTACATTCAACCTACTAATATTCAGAAGGGACTTTAGTAAAGCATAAAAGGAATTATCCTACACAGTTAAGATTATAATTAAAAATTATGACAATATATATAAAAAGATATTAATACTGTGAAAGCAATGAATTATTCAAGCATTTCAATTAGAATAAAACCAGAGGTAGACCAGTGGGCCTAGCAGAACTTTCTATGATGAAGGACATGCTCTATATCCCATCCCATTGACTGTGCACTATCAGATATCAGTAGGTACGTAACTACATAGAAGTGCATCACCATGGAGATTTGCAGTACAGGGAATAAAACCCTAACCTGCATAGCAAAGTGTGACTGGAAGTTTTTTTCAATTGCCAAAATGTATCTTAAACTTGAAGAAAGCAGTTGCAAGATAGAGAGTCCAGAGGGAAATGAAAAGAGGACAGAATAATCAAAATTAGGAATTGGGAATGGCGAGTAAACTGCTGATGAAATAAATTTTAAAGACCAGGAGATAGTGCTGCCCTATGACAAAGGGTTTAAAAGGGACAGGACTCACTAATTAAAAGTCAGATTCACATTTAATTATTTGGGGAGAATTCCCCCAAAGTCAAGTGTGCAGAAAGTTCAGATCTCTAGAGTCTGAGAAAGGTTTCCTAGCCAAGTTACCATACACGCTTCCCAGAGAGTCGTGAACACTTCAGTTCCTGATTCTCTGGGAAAATGCACGCTCTGCTTGGCTTCACTTTATGGAGAGGAAACCACTAGACAGACCTGATCAGCACCACAGGGCAGGGGATGCTCCCTGACTGCACACACCTGACCCTCATCAGGGCCTACTGTTTTGAGCACACACTGTCACTTGGCTTGGATTCTCCAAACAAGGAAAAAGCTATAAGCCTCACAGAAATGGAGAGAAAAGAGGAGGACCAAGCTGAAAGGTGAACTTGGAGAACAGTGCAGTGAGACATGCGCAGAAAGGCTGCTGTGACATCAGGGGAGAAGTGAGCGGGGGAGGCGGGAGCAAAGGAAGTGATAGCGCAGAGAGGGTTCCCGGGCAGCGGAGGTGGACTCAGGGTGAACAGCCATGCAGGCTGAGTGGAAGCAGTCGGGGTCACTGAAAGCACAGTGAGGACAGGAGAGATGAGGGGTGTGAGGAGAGGAGGGACAGGAAGTGAGCGCAGGGCAGCGCAGAGAGGAGGGAGGGGCGTGATCTGAGCCTGGGAGACCCAGGGACTGGGAGGGCCTGGTCTGCAGCACGAACGAGTGTGCGGTCTCAGCGCAGGGGCGGCGGAGGAGAAGCTTGTGCGGAGGGAAACAGCTCTTCATGAGGGAAGCGAGGAATGGCTCAGCACCAGCTCACAGCTGTGTCACTCTGAAGAGACCGCAGGGAGCAGACCTCACCCAGGGCCCCTCAGCGCTTCCTGTTGGTTCTCCTGGCAGCATGCTTTGACTCCCTCCCTGTTCCTTACTGTCTGACAGCAGCACGGTGTGTGCCACGCGCACTAACACAGGGCTGTGCTCCGATGTGCCTGAAACATGCGCTGCAGTGGCCCTATGAAAAGATGAGAAAAGCCGACTTATTTTATGAAGCCTTAGATCAGTGCTTCACACTGTGGTCCTCGTGTCCCCCTCGTCTTTTTCTCCCTGCCTCCCTGGAGAGATCTTACATGACTGCTTCTGTGCCTGAGTCCAAACCCGGAACTGGAGCACACTTCCCTGTCTGCAAAGCTCAAATGCTGCTCTTGGCACAACAGACGTCTGGGCCCTGGAACAGGAAGTGTCCGTGTTCAGAGCACAGCCCCACAGCCCTCTGAGCAGCACACAGCAGACCATGTACACCGCAGTCAGGCGGCAGCAGGAGGCAGCTCTGGAAGCCGGGAGCACGTGACCTGGGAGGCGGCATAATGCAGGGTGGGATGTGGTGCACCCAGCAGCTTTTATTGGGGAAATTGTTGGTGGGCGATAGTTTAGTTTGTAAGGGTTGTAGCATGTTTGCAGTATTAATTTAAGGTCACCATGTTCCTTTCTATTTTTTTTTTTACCTGAGCTCTATCTCTTCATTTCGTTAGAATTGCCAGAGTTATATCAATTTTCTTTATGTTTTCTAAAAGCAGAACACACTGCCACAGGCTCGCAAACTTCTCTCCCCTGGCAGTGGGGTGGCAAAGTTGGCAATTCCATCCTCCACCATTTCCCCTCATCAACGTCCACAGTGCTCACCTGCTTTGGCCCCTTTGGCCTCACTTTCTCGGTTGATCCCTAGGGTGGCGAGGCATCTCCCTCTTGTCCCCTGGTATTCTCACCTGCTCCTCCACACTGTCCGCCCCGCTGCTTCACTCTGCCTGGCTGTGTGTGTTTCCTAAGTATGGAAAAAACAGTCAGCTTTGCTTGCAAACTTAAATAATTTCACTCCACATAGTGGACTTACTGTAGCTTTTTGAGATCAGATGCGTGATCTCATGGTCCAGGAGCATATGGCATGCTCCCTTAGAATATGTTTGTCCCTCACACTGCTTTATCCTGAGTCCTGTGTTGGAAACATTGTTGTGCATTATTTGTGGAGCTTCCATCTGCCTGGCAACGGGCTGACAGACAGGAAGAGGCATCGTTAATTCAGGTTAGTGTGTTTTACCCACTGTTATTGAAGTTTTCCTCAGAAATATAGTACATTTGAATATATGTACTGTTCATGTATTTTTTTACATTATTATTGCCATAGAAGTCCTATAAACTATACGTCTGTCCTATTAATATTGCACAAATATTTGCAATGTTTTGGTACCAGAAACCTCAATGCAAAGTCCGTGGAGGACTACTGGAAGGAAATAAGAAGGGCTTATGGTGTAAGTCCACACAGCACTGGAAGCTGCGGAAATCAGGTTGAGCAGGAGGGTATCTAGACTGTGTGACTCGAATGTGAGGCCTGCAGGGTGCTGAAGCTTGAGTTCACATTGCAGGAATAATGTACAATTATCTGTATTTGCCAGATGAGAAAGTAAGTTCGTTTGTGGTTAAACCTATGCAATTTCCAGCAGAATCCAACATAGAAACACTGTGACAACTGGCACAGTCCTTTTCTTTTCACTACTCAGTGTCGTGTCTCGGCATAGTGTGTGCAGAAAAAAACGTTGTGCTATTTCTGAATTCAAACACATTGGTTGTAGTGTCAGTTTCCTTTTGGACTGAAAATATTTGCTCCAAAATACCTGAACATTGGGATCTCTGCTTGGCTTATCACCAGTGAGGCAAAGCTTCCCTGTGTGGGATTGTGAGTGGGCAGCTGAAGTGAGAATCCTGCCAGGCTGAAGGAGGAGGCAGCACGTCCTTTGGTCTCTGCTGGCTGGTCTCCTGCGAGTCCCCAGCCCAGGCAGCCTGGAAACCCAGGGGGTTGGTGCAGAGAGACCTTAGCTCAGGGAAATGCATGCAGCCAGAAACACTGTAGCCCTCCTCTGGCTCCTACAGTACAGGATGTTGTGGAAGCTGGTGCCCAATCATCGCTTGAGGATCTGCTTCCGTGTCAGGATTTCCTAAGTAGCAGAGAACCAACCTTGCTGTGCTCTCTTGAATGTCAACCTCTGAAACAATAATTTGAAAACAAAGCAAAACAAAAAATGCCCCCAATATATACATGAAATTATGGTCACAAATCCATTATGGTGTGGTGAGAAACTATTTCTATAAAAGTGTACAGAACAATCATTCTTTCTTTTTTTTTTCTATCATAATTGTTTCCCTTTTTATTTTTTTTATTTTAAAGATAAAAGGAGGGAAAAATTAACAGACATACAACATTTTACAACATATCACAAGCACAATACAGACAATACAGTGTTACAAACAAAGTGGTAGGGAATTAACAATGGTGGTTGTATTACATATTGATATCTTCAAAGTGGCTTCTCATGAAAAATAACAATACAGGACTCTTTCTTTTCATTATATGATCTGTGAAAACAGCAGGACACAGATTGCAGTGGGAAAATGAGCAGTTATTCTACATACTTCTTACTGCTGCATCACGTAGGTTTTACTTAAACATTTGAAATCAACAGTCAACTCTAGTTGCAAGTTACATTTCATCTGATGTACTTGGAAATTTTTGCTAACATATTTAAATCATCTACATTCAATATTTATACATAAAGTTACCAGGAGATATTTACATACCAAAAGTTATGAAAAGCTATGTAGAGTTATATATACAAAGCATATCAGTTGATAATTAAATGAATAAGCTAACATAGAGAAAGTGAGATAAAATCACCAAGGGATATTAGAGGATGACTATTTCCCACCATTCCATTTCTGACTAATGTGCTATGAAATCTGTCCAGTAGGATCCCCTCCTCCTATGTGAAGTTGATGCTTCCATTCTCAAAGGTCATAGATAGCTAGTACATGAGAGATGTTCCAGTTCAGCACAGCAGTACTGCGAACTCCCTGAGTAGGAGGGCGTGCATGCTATTAGTGACATGGGGGGAAGCTGGTGATTAGCGAAATCCAACTGTGGTTAGTGCTGGGCTACATCCACTGTCAGTGCTAAAGTTTGAATGTACACTTCATAATCCCTAACTATTTAGATCCACCCTGATCTTATAAATGTTTATTAAAGAATATTATTAGATGGATCGTTGTGTATTAAAACTTTGCAATTAATCAAATTTATAATTCTGAGTTGCAGATTGGATATTTAAAAATTTCAATATAAAATTATTAGTTGTTTACTAGTGTAATTAAATTTATTATTACAGTTTAGATGTATTACCAACTCAATCATCATAGTGAATTTATTCCTGTTTTAAAAGTATTTTCAAATCTTTATGCTTTTAAAGAAGAGGTCATTTGATTCGGTGATCCTTTGCATTGCTATTCCTTAACCTATTTTATTATTTTGTGCTTTGATATGTAAAATTTCTTTCCTCCTATATGTTTTAGGTTTTAATTATTCTTGCTGTTTTGAAGACTTGACATGCATACTTTAGTTGTATGTTGGGATTTCTTCGGATGTTTTGACATGAACATTCAATGTTACAAGCCTCCCTCTTAGAACTGCTTTCTTTAGTTGCACAGGTTTTGTATGTTGTGCTGTGTCATTTGAGTGTAGCAGTTTTCTTAATTGATTTAGTGATTCACTATTTATTGATGAGTGTTTGAATTCATGTGTATTTCTACAGTTATGATTTTACCTTCAACTATTGATTTCCAGTTTCATTCTTCCACGATCTCATAGTATGTGATTATTTTAATTCTTCAAAAATGTTAGTATTTAATATTTCCCATATATACTAAATATATTCATCATGAGTTATTTCCATATACACATTTGTATGAGGTAGGGTGAAATGGAGGAACAAATGTCAGCATACACATAGGATTTACAACCTGTGCTTTCAGGGGCCAAATTCAGAGTCAGATATGGAATAATGCAAAACAGGGGCATTTGTGCGCTGTGGAGGCAGAGGATCCAGTGTGTGTTGAAAGGCCTTGTGCTCCCTGCAGGTTCCCATGTGAGTCCATATCAGGAAGCCAAAGGGTCTGCACTGGAAGACTGAGGAGGCTGTGCTGGCAGGTTGGGCAAGGACATCCAAGGCCTGTCACAAGCCTGGAGCGCCTCTGCAGAAGCAGAAAGCAAGACACCCTCCCTCCTTTTAACTTCACCTCTGACTACAAATCCAATGCTTGCTGGCACCTGCACACAGCGTGGGTCAGATTGCAAATGAAAACCTTCCTTGCATGAATTTCAGCTCTCTGATTATCAAAAGCAACTGAGGAATCACAAAGAGAAAATGAGATTTAAATTACACTTTTTCCAATTTTTATTCCACACAGACTGAAGGAGAATATATTTTAAAGTAAATAAGATTCTGTACAGCATCCTGGATATCCCTAGTGGGAGTGAATATATGCAACATCCCTCGATTTACTGGAATAAAACAGAAAACAGCTAATGTCTATCATAGAACACATAATCACCCTCCTGAATGTAAGGCTTAGGGGGCGTAAACCTTTCTCTTTAACAACACTGGATCACATTAAAAAGTAGATTATAAAATAATAATGTTTAATACTTCCTGATGTAAAAGTTCCAAAGTAACAAATATCAGGTAATAGTAACATGAAAATTCTTCGTCTTAATTATATTAATTGTCAACAATATATTAATTATGAAAGCACTTCTCTTAAAGAAGGAAAGCAAAACAGGAATCACATGAGTATCGGGTTAAATCACCCTTAGTTATTGCGGGCTGATCAGGCTCAAAATCTCCCGGACAAGTGGACGGTGAAGGCTTAAATACATGAGACAACTGAAATGATTTTAGGGCTCTGGGAGGGTCTAACTCTTTTACAATATTTAGGATTCTCTGGGTCTAGACAAGGACTTCTCTGTGCAGCCCATATTTATTAGGTCTTCAAACAAGGGAGGGGGATACTTAAGAAACCTTGGGAATCAGAGCAGGACCATGGGAGAATTTTCCCGAGTAATAAATTACGTCAATCAGGAGAACTGCATTATCTTTAGGTTGGTATTTATTGTAGGAGTGTTCGGAAAACTCCCAAGTAACCATGGAAAGCCAATTGGTTAATATTATATCCTGGTTAGAGCCACTTTGCTAGAGCCACTTTCTGGTGATCTCCAGCACATGAGAATACACATAAAGGGAAATTAATTCTATCAAATAAATTGTCAGAGAGAAAAACTAGAATATGCATATAAAATATAGACAGAGATTCCCCATGGAACTATCTGTGAAGAGGAAAATGTTTTTATCTGCTCAGCAAAACATATGAGTATATGTTATTATACATTATTTGAAATGAGGATGTCACCATTGTGAGCTTATAGTAGATTTTACAACTTTTAGTTTACATCCAAGCATGAATGGTTGTTATGGTACTGGACAAGATAGGAAATGTTTTTAGAAGAATGTAAGGTGAAAGAAGTAAAGACAAAAATGGAAGTGGATACAACTGATGAATAGTAGAAAGCGGAATTAGAAAAGTAGCATTGATAAAGTAAAGTTTAACAATCACACAATACTGATTTGATAAGAGAAACTGCATAAAATTGACACACCTTGTTTTGAGGAAGCAAGGCTTACATGCTAATTTTGTTTGCACTAGAAGATCACAATTTTAAGAACCCAAAAGCCCATTGGTTCCTGAGCTGGGTTCCACAGGCAAGAACTCAGTTCCTCTTTCCAGTTCTCTGGGGAAATGTGTCCTCTGCTTGACTTCCCTTTATTTGGAGGAAAGTGCTTAGCAAACCCAATGAATGCCACATTCCTGGGACAAGCCCTGTTCACAGAAGGCAACACTAGTCAGGACTCTCTAGTGGTGGAGACACACACTGTGCCTTCTGAATGGACACCCAGGCAACAGTAAAGCTGCAACTCTAAAACAAACTTAGGGACAAAAAGATAAGGCCAGTATGAAGAGAAATTGAAAAGACTCAATCAGGCGGCTGAGCATTTACCAATCTTCTTGAGGGCTTCCTCTATTCCAGGAAGCCTTCTATCTTTTGATGGTATAGTGAGGAAATATACACATGCAGAATGATTTTAAAAAAGAATTAGGTAGGCCATGGACTGGGATTGGGAAACTGTAATGAGTCTGCCAAATCTCAAAATACAAAACCAATAAAACAGCACAAATTTTGACTGAGATAAAAATGAGACTGATGTTGGGCACTGTGGCTGATTCACTAATTAATCTGAGAATCACTACATAGCTTTGCTCTTGAAGGTTGATATATTGCTTAAGAGAGACTTAGCAGATTAAGTGGTTCTTGTGCCTGACTTTTGTGCTCTAAATGCAGCGGCATTCCGTCTTTGGATGAAAATCTCAGAAACTGCTTGGATAATGGGCGATGTCCAATCTTCCATAAATGCATTCCACTGGAACGTGAGATAACTCATGTGCTAGTCACCTGTCCAGGTTGGACTTTGAAAAATGGCTGCATTGAGGAGCCAGGCATCCAGAATGAGTGTCTATTTTAGCATGGGACAAGGACAAATCATTAAACATAGATGACTTGTATATATGAGTTTATAAGGAGGATGTAAACGCCAGGATGCAACCTCAGTTGTCTTAAGAACATTGAAGAAAGAGCCTGTGAAGTGCCGAAATACATGCAAACAACACAAGCTTCCTCCCTTGACGAGCCAGCACTGCCTGTATGTAACTGCAGCAAACATACCCCTAGATAGGCAAAGTCTAGATTGGCCCAAGTTATTGAACTGGATTTTGCAACGCAGACACACAAACACCCCAGAACACCTGTCTTTCCATTCGTATAAAATCAAATGCCTGGACAATTATCTCGCTCCACAAGGAATCCAGAGTGTGGGAATCCCAGTTTAGTAGCTGACAGATCAGAGGAGAAATGGCGCTCCTGAGTAGGAGGTTTGAGAGTTGAATGAGAATGAGCTCCACCTAGAGCCAGCAGGAGGGACTGCAGGCACTTGAGGTCTGAAGTTGGCAACTGTGCAGGTATGGGGTGAGAACGAAATCTCCCAGAGATTTGCAGAGAGCACAGCAGGCAAGAGGGAAGGGAAGAGTTGTTGAGGGTTGCAAAGAGGGACAGGGATACATTACCCGAGTGAGTGGGATAACACAACAGATGCAAGGCACCCAGGAGAAGGGGAAGAGATGAGGTGTTGATTAAAGGACTGAAAAGAAAGGGCGGATGGGAAGAGGAATGGAGGGACATGACGAGGCAAGAAAGGACCTGAAGAGGGTGGACGGAACCGAGCCTGGAGATAGGAGAGCCAAATATAAAGGTCGGGACCTCATGCTGTTGAGTGGGAGTAGACAGGAGCGATGCAGAGGTGCACAAAGCAATGTGTAGAGAAGAGAAATATGGTGCTTGGCACACTCACATGGATGCAGGATGAGCCTCAGCAATGGGTGGGCCTGGAGCCTTGCAGAGAGGACAAAAGAGGCACAAAATGAAAAACAGTACAGAAGGACCGGAAACATGTTGAAGTAAACCAAACCTGATGTGTGGGACACAGGTGAAGAGAGGTGTCTTGTGTGTGCTGAGAAGACCAACTTTATAATTTTCCCAGGTAGGGATTCTCTCTAGAAAAACAAAGGAATGCAGTACAAGGAAGTTTCCAAGTGAA
Organism: Chinchilla lanigera; assembly: GCF_000276665.1. NCBI lineage: Eukaryota > Metazoa > Chordata > Mammalia > Rodentia > Chinchillidae > Chinchilla > Chinchilla lanigera. The sequence continues at coordinate 175,907 of NW_004955624.1, forward strand.
AATGAGTCTTAATGCAATACACCTATCTCTGTGGTAGGTGAGATTCCAGGGAATATTCCAGAGAAGCACTCACCATGTGGCATGTGGAACTACTAGAACTATTTACCTAGTTTGTCAATGTTGTACAACACAAGGTCAATATATAAAGATCATTTGTATTACATTTCTGTGCAGTAATAGTTTCACCAGCAAAGCCTACCAGAGATAAAAATATTTCTATTCTTCTCATACATTCCTTGTTTCAACTGGCTAACATTTTTTGTGGGTTTTTTCATCTGTCTTAGTAGAGGAAATTGGTCTGCAATTTGGTGTTGTTTATGGTGCTAGTCCTACAGCTAGGACTTGGTGCCAATGAGATACAGGCCTCACAACACCAGTTGTGAGGCATTCCTTCTGATTTCTAGACTTTTCAATGCAGCGGCAACCCATGACATCTTGGTCATTAGTCGGACAAAAAGCTTGGGTGAACTAAGCCCTTGGAGACCTTTCTATATCCACATGCGGTCCCAGCAAATGCTCAGGTGGAAGCCACCACAAGTGTGTCTGTGCATCAACAATTCCACAAAAATTTTTCCCTAGGCTGATTAGAGAACCTCGCATGCACACTTGTTGGCAGAGTGGTCCTATAAACTGTATAACTTACACCTCAGTAGTCAAGAAATAGTTGGAAAATGTCATGGTGCGAAGAAGCTCAGTATTTCTAGCAAGCTTTGCAGAGTTCCCACGAGCCAACAGGTTCTAAATGGGTAGGGTATATTAGATTTACATAGGTTTTACTAGATTTAACATGAGAATATATTCTGAATACAAAAGCCAATAATTTACTCTTCAGCGGTTTCCTATCATTTCACTGGGATGTGGGAAAAAAGAAAGGAAAGGAGAAATTTTGTATGTATGAATATACATGACATTTAACATGGTTGTTCTTTTGTCTTCTATTTCTGTGCTGAAAGAAACTGTCAATGAGCCTTTGGGTGACCAGTATTGCATGTCTATATCTGTTTTCATGAGAAGCCACTTTGAAGATATCAAGATGTAATACAACAAGCGTTGTTAATTCCCTACCACTTTGTTTGTAACTCTATATTGTCTATACTGTGCTTGTGATATGTTGGAAAATGTTGTATGTCTGTTAATGTTTCCCTCCTTTTATCTTTAAAATGAAAAAAAAGCCAATAATTCACCATCTTCAAAGCAGATATTATTGCTGAGAAATTTTCTGTCAGTTTACCTGTATTTGCTACCAGTGGAGGCAATACCAAAGAACAAACCACATTGAGAGGTGTGACTTCCGGGAATACAGTGCAATTGAGGTGACTTAACACTTCACTTCTCAGAGCACTGCCAAGGTGCTCAGCTCAACACTGAAGTGAAGCATAAATGTGGGGCTCCTGGGCAGTCCTTTGTCTTTCAAGCGTGACACTTCTGAAAGGAATGCAGGTGCTACCACAGCACACTTGTCCTGATAACTACTTAATAAAAATTCTTTGTGGAAACTTGCATTGCTTACTGCATCTTCAAGTCCTGGAGTTTAACACCAGTAATCTAAGTCTGGAAATCCAGTGCAACTTATACATTTATATTTTTACTAAAGTCATGAAGTATATGAATCCCAAATTCCCGCAGACCCTAGTCTCATGACACTAATGTATGGAATACAAACACAGCCCACATACATTCTTCATGCCTACTTGGGTATGCAGCAGAGCGCATATAATTAAAAAATAGAAGACATCTATCCATGAATACTTAAAGAACAGATGAACTGCAGAATGCAACTATACTGACTTAAAAAACTTTAGGAAGAGGCTATAAAGTGCCAGGACTTGCTCCAACAACCCAAGATTTTCCTTCAAAAAGCCAGCACAGTCTCCGTGTAACTGCAGCCCATACAACCCTAGATAGACAAAGCTGAGAATGGCCTCAGGTAATGAACTGGATTTTCCAATGACAGAGTCACAAACACCTTCGGAGCCCCTGTCTTTCCATTCTTTTAAAATCAGAAGCCTGGGAAACTAACACCCTCTGCACGCAGTCTTCTGTAGGAGACTCCCAGTGTATGAAATGGGCAGAGGGTAGGAGAAATGGGTTTCCCCATCCCGATTTGAGTATTAAATGAGAATGAGCTCAAACAAGAGACAGGAGCAGGGATTGCTGAGCTTGAGGCAAGAATTTGGGAAGTTTGGAATGTGGGTGAGGAGAAAGAAGAGTTGTGCAGAGAGCTTTGGGGGTGAGAGCTACAGGAAGTTGTGGAGTGCTGCAAAAGGGGCGGGGAACCATGAGCCTGTATATGGGGACACACAGGGGTAGAAGGCAACCAGGTGCAATAGAAGGTATGAGGCCTTGATTTAAGGATGCAAAGCAAGTGATGTCCTGGCACGAGGAACAGAGGGGCATGAAGAGGCTGGCAAGGAACTGAGGAGGGTGGAGGGAGCTGAGCCTGGAGTGAGGAACTCTCTGATGGGAGAGCTGAATTTGAAGGAAGAGCACTGATGCCAGCCAATGGGAGTAGATGGAAGAGATGCAGAGGGACACAAGGAAAGGTGGAGAGAAAAGAAATACGGGGCATGGGACACGGAGACAAATGGAAGTTCAGCAGCGGAAATGCAAAGACCTGGGCCTGGAGGACAGCAGCAATCAGGTGGGAAAGGGAAGATTAGTGGAGAAGGAGCTGAGAAGAGGTGAAGCGCACCAAGCCCGATGGGTGAGACACCAGGTAAACAGAGGTGCTGGTTAGGGATTGAACCACCTCCCTTACGATATTCCTCTGTCCACTCTCAGTCAAGTATAACAACAAAGGAAAGGGTGTAGGACGTTTCCATGGGAAAATGAGTTTTAATGCAGGGAAGAAAAGCACATATTTCTCAAGCAGAGGAGATTACAGAGCCTGGAAGCCTCCAAAATGGGGCTTGTGGGTTGGTTTTATTGGGGATTGTGTGGCCCCTTTGATCCAGAGATGAGATTTCCTTCCCCTTTAGGCTGGTGGTAGAGGGAGGATCCATGTCACCCAAGTGCTGTGGGTGGCTTGGTCATGGTTTCAAACACCCGTATTTGCAACTTCTACCCATTTGTTCTCAACAAAATGCAGCCTCTAACTTCTCTTCTTCTCCCTTTTGAGGTCTGCGTTTCTGTGCTCCCTCTGCCTACCAGAGAGCCCCATTCTCTGCAGAAGGACCCTAGGAGAACCTAGTGGATGGAACTTGGGTGGGTAGAACTGTGCAGGATTGGAGGACGCTGAGTACAGGTGCAGCCCCAGAGGAGACAGGTGGGGAATGGGATGGTTACAAATGTTCAGACCATGGGAACTCATAAATTGCTGAGCTGGGTCCCATGGGGGCGTGGAGGGACCTCTGAAAGGATAAATTGATGAGAAGCCTGGGAAGTGTGTGAAGAGGCAGAGTCAAGGCATAGCCCACAGGGACAGGACTGGTGTAGACCAGCAGGAGCCTTGGGGTTCGGGTGGAAATTGCAGGGTGTGGCATGAACTGAGGAACGAATGAAGCTGAGGAATTTGGAGAAAGCTGATGAGGACCAGTGGTCCGACACTAGATACGACTGCTGGAGTTGATTTGGCCATGGAACCACCCTGCTTCCCTGGAAACCAGTGTCTCTGTTTAAAGGGACCTGGTGTCTGCCATGGACAGCCCCTTCTATGGTCATCCCAGCTGAGGCTGGACCGAGGAGCATAGAACAGTCTGATGCGTGGTGTGCAGTTCTGGGCATACTGGGGATATTTGGGCCCCAAACAGCAAGGAATGATCCTGGGAGTGAAGACATAAGACTTGGGGTGGCACTACTGAGGGCCCCCATCCTGCAGACCAGGCCCATGTGGGATCGACTGTGCATGTTCAGGTGGTGGAAGAGAGATCCCATCCAAAGCACCTAGACTGGGGAAGGCGGCAGTAAGAGACAGTGGAAGCCCAGTACTGGGTGAAAGAGCTAGAGCGAAATGTGGTGAAGATTCCAGCCAAACCCCACTTCTCAGAAGGCAGCCGGCACTGGCCAGTGCTCAGTCATTACATTCTTGTTCTCTCACACGAGGTCACAACATTTGCTGCAGGAATTTACTGTTTATTAGTACGTAGTCAGTCACAGCACAAAAGTACAGAATCCTGACATATCCATTTCACATGTGGAGAACGATGTTATGATTCATCTCCATGGTGAGTCCTCTCCTGCTGTCCAACATAAGAGTATGCAGTGTAGGCTTTTGCACAAAAATGACATTTAGGTGGTTCCTCTGCTTTGTGCTTTCTCTGTCTAGGAAATTACCTTATTGATTGAAACTGCTTTCACACATATGATCTTCATATATTTTCTCTCTCATGTGTGTTTTCTCATGCATACATGTGGAAGATGATACGGTGACAACTTTCTCACACAGATGTCACTTATATTGCTTCTGTCCTGTGTGTGTTCTCTCATGCCTTCTAAGGTTAGATAATATGGAGAAGGACTTCTCACATACACGGCATTCATGTGGTTTCTCTCCTGTGTGTGTTCTCTCATGTATTCTAAGGTTAGATAGTATGGAGAAGGCCCTCCCACATAGATGACAGTCATATGGCTTCTCTCCTGTGTGTGTTCTCTCATGTATTCTAAGGTCAGATAATTGAGAGAAGGCCTTCCCACATATATGACATTCATATGGTTTCTCTCTTGTGTGTGTTCTCTCATGTATTTGCAGGTGATGTAATCGAGAGTAGGCCTTCCCACATCGATGACATTCATATGGTTTCTCTCCTGTGTGTCTTCTCTTATGATTTTTAAGGGTACTAGAATGAGCAAAGGCTTTTTAACACACATGGCATTCATATGGCTTCTCTCCTGTGTGTGTTCTCTCATGTATACTAAGGTGAGATAATTGAGAGAAGACCTTCCCACATAGATGACATTCATATGGTTTCTCTCCTGTTTGTGTTCTCATATGATTTTTCAGGTTCAATAAGTTATTCAAGCTTTTCCCACAAAGATGAGATTTATATAAATTTTCACCGGGATCTGATCTTTGATGCTGATAAAATTTAAAAGACTGATTCATGATTTTTCTCCATACACAGCATTCATTTCCAGAATTAGTCATCTTGTGTCTTCTGAAAGCAGAAGGATATGCCAAGGTCTCCCCACACTGACCTCCTTCAAAATCTGTCTCCTTGCAGTGTGTGTTCTCCTGCAGTTGAAGTTTGAAACATTAGTTTATTTTCCAATAAACGAAATTCATACAGTTTAGGATATATAAGTTCAGAGGTTTTAGTAAAACATTTTCTAAATATGTAACATTAATAACTCCCTTTGGCAGCTGGAGATTTAGGTTAGCAGCACAGCACCTGCCTGGCAAGTGCAAAGTCATGAGTTCGATTGGCGGTACTGGAAAAAAAAAACAACCAACAAACAAACAAAGAAAATTTGTCCCTTTGGACTATAAGTCATACTGTGTTTCCTGAGTGATTAATGGGGGTAAGAGTATTTCTCATGTTTGTTATGTGTATAATTTTTGTCTCAATGAAATATACCTTTGTCTGTTCATGTATGAATTCTCAATCAGGGATTGTATTCACCATAAGTATACAGTGGTGATGTAGAGTGTGATCTAAGAGTTGTATGAAGTCACACTTGTCAGCTAATATTTTTAATTCATTCCAAATGAATGGTCTTTTTCAGTATGACTTATCTATTTAGCGAAGGAAATCAACCGCAGTTTATGATATAATAATATATCTTCTTATATTCTATTTACTAATGATTAATTGTAGATTAATTAGCAAATTCTAGAGAAATTAGTGTTTTTACTTGTATAGTCATAGTATCCAGTTACCAGGTAAGAAGAATATCTTTATGTATAGTATCACAAATAAAAAATGAATATGTTAATAATGATGATTTGGAGTGTTTCAGAGTTTTGGTGAAACTGTACATGTTTTTGTTAAGTTTACACATAATAATCCAGAAAATATGTTACATTCTAAAGAATCTCAAGGTATCCACACCATGTGATTGAGAGAGTCCTTACTCTTGTCTTATACAATGCTATTATCCTCAAATATTAACTTTTCTCATTGAAAGATCTTTTCTATCTGGGCAAGTATTCATTTATCTATAACGTACCATGGGCTTGATTGTGTGTGATTTGTTCTTCTTCTTACTTTGTGTGTTTAACTTTTCCTCTTCTTCGTGTGTAGTTTTCCTTTCTGGAATAATTACAAAAGCAAGTAATTAACAGTCATTAATAAAATTAAAATGGTAAACCCCATGAAGTGCCATGCATCTGATGCTCTCCAAAGGTCATTAATTTCCATGCAAAATTAGAATTCTACAAGTAAATAAATGATAGAAATTGTAGAAATATATGGAGATTGATTGATGAAATTTTGAGTGCTCAGTAGTTTATATCATAAATCATCATGGAAATGTAAAACTATGTGGAACCTATAATAATAGGAGCGAGATAGGCCTCAAAAGTTGGGACATAGTGGTTGTAGTTGTAAAATGGAAGGCTATATGTACAATTTACAATTTTATACATTTAAGATGCCTCGAGAGAAAAATGTTCATGTCAGATAAATAACAGTAATAAACCAAGAATTCTCAAGTTGAAAAAGACCTTGCATAAACTTAATGAATTTGATATGAACTGAAAAATATAAAAAAATTTATATTTATTTGTTTAAAATTTTACTTTATTCTTTTTTTTTTTTTTGGTTTTTCTCAGGTACCAGGAACCGAACTCACGACCTTGCGCTTGCCAGGCAGGTGCTTTTGCCGCTGAGCTAAATATCCAGCCCCAATTTTACTTTATTATGTTAGTGCATGTTTCCTGTATATGAAGTTTACATTCATCTTGGGAAGAGTAAACCGAAGAACATTAAATGACAAGATCTGAGATGAATTTACTGAATTAGATGAGAACAGAAAAACATAAACAATAAAATATTTCATATTTCTATGTTTAAAACTATATTTTATTTTCTTAGTGTATGTTTCCTTCATATGAAATTTGTATAGGAAACCTTATGTAAGAAATCTTCATGCTGTTCTAGTTTGCACTTCTCTCACGGCCAGAGATATGGAGAATTATTCAAGTGTGTTGTTTGCTGTTATAAAAAATATGCTGAAACTCAAGGGTCTATATTATGAAGATGACATGTGATCTTGAATAAACATCACACCGCTTGATAAGCAGTGACAATATTACTCTAAACTCAGAAAATATATTTGGGCTTATCTCAGCATTCCCATCCAATGTATTACTTACAATGAAGCCAAAGAAAATAAAGATCAGCAGAAAATAAAAGAATAGGAGTAAGACAAGATGAAAACTAACAAACAGGAAAATTCATATTATGTATGTTTGTGGATGAAACAAACAGAAGCTTTTAGTCTCTCACGAGCAAATATAGCCAAATGGCAAAGTAAACATCATGATTCAGAAAGCAATAGACTTTTTTTAGCCTCAAAATTGAACACTGAGAAAATAATCAGGGAATCTACTATTTACAACAATTCAATATGTACGATAGGTACTTAAAGTCAACTTCACCAAATAGGTAAAATTATTCTGTATAGGAAATTTCAGAGTACTGAAGAAATAGTTGTAATCGTAGGCTAGAAGATAGAACTCTTTTATAAGTTAGATGTAGAAAGTGTCACAGAACTCATGTATAAGGAGAGCTGGATTTGGGAACATGAACAGAGCTTGGAAGCACTCTATTTATCCATGGGTTAATGTGTTGATCAGTTCATAGCTAAAAACAATTTTGAGCATTCAAGCCTGGACCAGATAAGATCTTCAATTAATCCATGAACTCAAAAGGAGTGTGCTCTTGTCCCTGACCCGTATCTCTCTGAAAAATTTCCTATAATGAATTGTATTTCAGCCTCCGTGAGTTGAGAAATCTTAATATTAAATGAGGCAGTTCTGCCATAATATTCCAACTTGGAACCAGCCATCCATATTAGGAGAGAACTGATATTCTGAGCTCCCATATATTTAAGAAAAATTACCCAAGTGTAGAAAAGTGACAAATATCATATGGATGGAGACCACAATGAAGCAGACCTGAACAGGATTTAAATTAATCAATTGGCTTTTCATGTTCACTTGTGAATCTGCCCAAGGCCTAGGCTCCTTGTCTAGAGATGGTGGACACATAGTAACTGAACATCTGTGAGTCACTAATTCCTACTAAATCCTATAGTAGTATATGAAGCCAGAAATCCTCAAAGAATAAGACAAGATCACAGCCAGGACACCTGGATAAGATCTCAACTGGATAAAGACTGTAGCCTCAGGCATCTCACACCTGGGTGGATTAACTTAATCCTTAATAAGGATTAATTTAATAGCTTACTTAGAGAAGTTCTTGAGTGACTCATCCCTTCTTAAGTACTCCCTTCCCTTCTTCTGATAACCAAATTAATACGGGTCACCCAGAGGAGGTCTGGGTCTTAGCCCTGAGAGAATCTGAAACTCTGTGAGAGAGCTTTGAACCTCCTAGACCTGTGAAATCATTCCATTTGCCTCATTTTATTTAGCCTTCACCATACACTCAGCCAGGAGTTTGTGGACCATCCCACAAAAACTAAGGAATAGTATTAAGCTGATACCATATCCCATATTTCTGATGCAACAGAATTGATATTGGTATAATGAACATAATATCCAGATTGATCTGTCAATTTACTGCACTCTCTATCAGAATACTAAGAGCATTCACCATAGGACTAGAAATATAATCCACAAATTTATCAGGGAGGACAATATACCAAGAAAAAATAAGGAATAATAAGCAACCAAGGGGCTGGGGATTTAGCTCAGCAGCAAAGTGCCTGCCTGGCAAGCACAAGGTCATGAGTTTGGTTCCTGGTACCAGAAAAAAACCAAGGGGAAAAAAAAAAAAAGCAACCAAATAAAAGTGTTAGAATAGCACATTTCAAAATATAAGAAAAATACATACAGCGAGAAACTGCAACATATATATTAGTATAGACATCTGAAGTAGAATGGTTTACACGAAAGAAAACACCATCAGTAACCTTTAAGCATACACATTGACAAAAAGGGATAAAAATATACAATAATAAAAATGCAACCTTGTCAACAACTGGTTTTGAAATCTGGTCATTGATATGCAGACAGGATAACTTCCTAAGATCACATGGGGCATATGTATACATTATACAGTATGCTTTATTCATAAACAACATAAAAATGATGTCTGGATGGAAGTATAAATCTGTTAAGCAGAGTAAGCCAGAGTTGGAAAATCAAACATCTCATACTTGAAACAGAAAAGACAGAGGGCTTGAAATGACATAAAATTTGAAGGGAAAATATTATGTAAGAAAAAGAAGAGGAAGTGAAAGAGTGAAGACATGTTAAGAATGTGACAGGTTGACTGAAAAGGATCAAAGTGAATTTTATGCATATATATTTGTTCTAAAATAAATCTTACAGTTTGGTGTGATTAGTATTTACCCTTTTGAAAAAGACATGAAGATCATGACAAGCAGATCAGGTAGGTCACATAAAATTCAAATATTAGTTAAGAAATGTAATGAAACGGATATTGTACAGGATTTTGAGAATTAGGTGATTAATTATATAGACAAGTGCCTCAGAAGGTAGATAGGTAACATATTTCATATAGATTATAAAATGACACTACATAATATAGAAATGACACTACATGAACGTTACACTCCATTATATGTGTAAAAATTCCTTTACTTCAGCTGAAACCAAATTAATGACATAAAAATACATAAATAGGGAAGGTCTTATAAAAGAAATAATGAAAATGCTGGAGAAATTTTAGCCTTGTCTGTTCCAGATACTGAAATAATATTATTTAAGAATGTATCATTTACTTAAAAATGTATTTCTCATACCCATTGGCCTCAATCTCTTCTCTATTGAAACATCAGTTTCATTCTTACCTGGAGTCTGGTTTGGGGGAAAATCCCTCTGTTCTACCAACCGTAGGACTTCTCTTTCATCTCTGTTAAAAATTAAACCTTGTTTGAAGTATTCTTCTCCTGTTCAGGAGAAAGTAACAAGGTGGATTATTAAGGTGATAGAAATAAATAATTATGCATTATGACAAAGTCTAGTGAAGTCTTCCTCGAATAAATAAGATGATTGTAGGTAAAAACAACTCAGGCAAACACTTTGGAAATCAGTTGAGAGATTCTTCAGAAACTAGGATTAGAAGTCACATTTAACTCAGCCATTATCCTTCTGGATATTTTCTCAGAATTAACAACATCACACGACATCTATAGAAGTGCATCCATGTGCACAGTAACACAATTTGTCATAGCAAAATTTTGGAAAAATCCCAAACGCCCATTAACTGAGGAGTGGATAAGAAAAATGTGGCATTTTTATACAATGGAATATTACTCAACTATAAAGAAAGAAAACCTTGAGTTTTTATAGGTAAATGGATGCAACGAAAGGCCATACACATAAGTGAAATAAATCAAACCCACATGTGTAAAAACCATACTGTCTTCCTAGTGTAAGAATGTGAAAAAGTAAATAAAACTAAAAGATACAATAGATAGAGTGAAAGGGAAAGAAACTGCTTAATAGGAAAGAACAACTGGGATGAGGGAAAGAAGAAAAGAAAGAGAAATATATATTGTATACATATTATATATATTATTTATATTTATAAATATGTATACATATATATGAATGCACATAGGATAGCTAAGATAATTGTACTACTGATTTCTATTGGTTTATTGAAAAGATGAGTAATGTTTAATTATTTCATCAATTTTACATCCCTACATCTGGTAATCTGAGCAACTACTCAGAAGATAACCATAAGTAATACAACAAACATTTCCTATCCTCCTGTTTTAAAATTCTGTATCATTTTTATAGTTTTTCTGTCAAATTTTTGTATTTGTTTTTGTTATTTTGAGTTTGTTCTTTTCTCTTTAAAATAAAAATATAAAAAAGCCCTGTAATGTGTGAAGGAGAAATAAAGTGAATCTCTTTTACTAGATTAGGAGAAAATCTGCCCTGAACACCCAAGTTGTGCAGTACTGAACATGCCTGTGCTGTTCTGCAGATTCAGAGAAAATACAGAATTATTCGTCTTTGTAAAAGGATGAGCTCGAACTATCTGCAACAAAGTGAATGTATCATGAGAACAAAGTTGGGAAGAAATAAGTCAAACAGTTTTAAATATCACATGAATTTTGTTCTTTTTAAAAATCAAAATATAAATAAAGAGGAAAACATATGCTAATGGGAAAATACATCTTTTGCGAAAAGTAATGAGGACCCAGAGTTGAGGCGGGAGGAGAGAACAGAGGGGTGGGAGAGTAGAACAAAGATTGGAGATGAGTTCTGTACAGGCACCGACTCTCCCCAGGAGGAGAAGCATGTACCGCAACTACATACTACTCAAGTGCAAAAGTACAAAGAGCTGAAGATGGGCTCTGGAAGTGTGTCCAAAGGAAAGACGTGATCACCTCCTTGGTACAGTGAATATAGACTGAAGGAGCCTAAAATATAACCTCCTCAGTTATTCACAGTCATTTTATTTTCACAAGCCTCATCATAATGTGCAGAAAATAACAATCATCTATCTAATATCTGATGTATGTATAAAGTCCATCAAGTTACGTGCCGAATTTACCCAGCATTTGGAGACTTAACTACATTAAGTCATGAAATCATTTGAAAGATTGTGCTAGAGAGTGGATTGCATATACATAAATGAAATTATCTTTGACATAGTTGTCAAGTCTAAGATTGCAGCAGAGCAGAGCCTGAAGGGGAAAAAGAGCGTGCACTCTAGACCATGACAGAGTGATTACACATAGGTTTGAAGGTGGGTATATTCATAAGCAGATAGAAACCTGAATAAAAAGACTCACCAAGAGATGCCAGGTTACCGATGTTTTCCAGCATCACATCTCTATACAGCTTCTGCTGGGGCATGTCCAGTAGGTCCCATTCATCTGGGGTGAAGTTGATGGTCACGTCTTCAATGGTGATTGATTCCTGCACAGACATGCACAGCCCAGT
>NW_004955624.1:188231-189160 GCF_000276665.1 Chinchilla lanigera
TAATGAAACAAAACACTGTATCTTAGTTACTGTAAAGAATTTTAAATAAGCATCACAGTGAAAATCATTGCACTATTTGCCGTTTGTATGACACGGTTTTCGTTCATTCATTTCCACACATCTATCTGATATTCCTCATGTATTCTGTGGTTTTCTATTGCATTGTGAATGTTGAAAGATCCAGTATTTTGCCTATGTAAACAACATGAATTGTAAATTAAACACACATTACTTGTAATATACAAGGAACACTGCAGGCTATTTTGTCCATCTCTGAGAATGGGATAACTTCCCTCCATCATAACTTCAGTGGTTGCAATATTTCACCCGCACCACTTAACTGAGGAAAAGAACTCATTGCTGCAGACTCTTAAGCAGGAGTGGGAAATGCTGTGACTTTTACCCTGAGGCCAAACGTAAGCTGAAAATTCCCAATCTATGGACACCCTCGGGAGTTTCTAAAGTGTCAAAACAGTGCCCTGATGGTTAGATCCTTCACTTGGATGATATCCCCCTCTTCACATCTTAACAACCCCTTGTTCAGTTCTTTAAAAAATTATCAGTGTGATTCTACAGTCGAATAAAAATTCATGGCCAAGGCTATACCTCAGCCACCAATGATCGCCTGAAAGCACAAGGTACTGAGTTCAATTCCTGGTACAAAAAATGGAGTCATTTGTAAAGAAATAGATTAAACTGATGATGATAATATTCATGAAAGAAACGGGATAGGAGGATGAAATGTAACCGGTTGATCTTATATGATAATCTCCAAATAGAAATAACAATAAATCAAAAATATGATGAGATGTACCCATGAGATGATGAGAAGTATGCAGACACATTGTTTGAAAAAATCAGGAAGACCAGGAGAGGAGGGAGAGGAAACAGGGCAGGAAAGGACGCTGGAAATCTGAAGGTGTCTCTTG
>NW_004955624.1:199415-200262 GCF_000276665.1 Chinchilla lanigera
CACTGTGGCCTTCCTGACAGAATAAAATGTTGTCATTAATACTTTCTATCAAATATAATAGTGAAGATGCAGATAAATGCAACAAACTAGGAACTGAGAGTATGCACATATATCTCTATAAAGCAAGGGAACCATTCACAGGTGTGATAGGGAAACTGGTCATTCCAAAGGAAGGATACACAGATACCGGTGAGGACCCTGCAAATACCTGTACACAAGCCACCTATCCTCACGATCGTAAGAGTGAGGGATCGACACTAGCTTTAGGTGTCTGAGAAGCAGCCCATTAGGGATTCCTCTTGATGAAAGCACTCAAAATATATCCTCCAAATGCTATGCATACTCCCATATTTAAGATCCCTCAGTTTGAGCATGGGAGACCACCTGTTTTCATATTACACTGAATGGGTGTGTTTTCAGTCTATCTGGTTCAAGACAACACAATTATAGAAAATGAAGAAATACGAGGCTATAACTATTAAAAACTAAAGCGAAATAGAATTGGGTCTGGGCAACTCACGGAGGAGTCACCAAGGAGTTGTTTCTTTAAGTCTGATTTTAAGATGATTTTATATACATAGGGTAGAATATATGTTCCTACAATTATTAAATAGAAACTGGAAATGCTTGTAAAAGAAGTGGTAACAATTTTCTGAGAAGAAACAGAAATATTTGTCATATTCAATTATTTCATAAGAGTTTTCACTATTTTACTGGTAAAATAACATAAAGATGCACCGATAAAATGAAAACAATGTAAAACCAGCAAAACTATGCAGAAGCCATGGGTGGTTGGGTGAAGAGAAAATAAGGAATGATTACATAAAAATATTTTGCAGAATTGCAG
>NW_004955625.1:0-3641 GCF_000276665.1 Chinchilla lanigera
CTTAAGTCAAGGAGAGCCTGAAGTAGTTCAAGTCCTGAAAGAAAACTTAAAACCCTGATTTACATATCCTGCAAAATTACCTTTCAGAATTAATGGGGAAATAAAACACTTCCACAGCAAAGAACGAATGCAGAAATTCATGAAAACCAAACCACTTCTACAAACAGTTCTGAAAGATATTCTAGAAAGAGATAATAAAGACCACAGTTTAAAAAAAAAAAAAAAGACCACAACTCCAAGTGTACCAATAGAAAGAAGCCAAGCTATTAAACAGAAGGGAAAGACAGGAACCATCAGCGGGAAAATAATAGGAAAAGGCCATTCAAATACATATCAGTTATAACCATCAATGTAAATGGCCTCAATTTACCAATCAAAAGAAACAGACTGGCAGAATGGATCAAGAAACAAGATCCAACAATATGGTGCACTCAAGAAACACATTTAACTCAAAAAGAAATTCACAGACTGAAAAATCAAAGGATGGAAAACAATATTCCATGTGACAGGAACCCAGAAAAAAGCAGGGCTAACTATTCTATTTGCAGACAATCTGAACTTCCAGCCAAGACTGATCAAAAGAGATAAAGAAGGTCACAATATATTTGTTGGGGGAAAACTTCAAGAGGAAGAGATAACAATCATAAATATATATGCACCAAATCAGGAGCACCCAACTAGATAAAACAAATATTGGACATGAAAAATAAAACAAGAACCAGTACAATCATAATGGGGGACCTTACTACCCTACTGTTACAAATAAATAGAAAAAATAGACAAAATTCAATGAAGAAACATCAGAATTGAACTAACCTGTGAGCAAATGGACTTAGTAGATGTCTACAGAATGTTCCACCCCACATCAGAATACACATTCTTCACAGCAGTACATGGGACGTTCTCCACAATAGACCATATACTAGCCCATAGAACATGCTTAACTAAATGCAAAAGAACTGAAATTATCCTATGCACTTTATCTGACCATAGTGTAAGGAAACTGGAAATCAATGGCAAAAGAAACCACAACAACATCATAGATACATGGAAACTAAATAACACCCTCCCGAACAACCAATGGATCACAGATTAAAGAATAAATTAAACATTACCTATAATTAAGTGATAATGCCAATAGAACATAGTGGAACTTGGGGGGTGCAATGAAAGCAGACTAAGGGAAATTATTAGCGGTGAACTCTCACATAAGAAAAACAAAACAAATTCAAATAAACACTCTAATGTTGAACCTCAAACTTCTGGAAAAAATGAGCAAGTCAAGCCCAAACCTACTACGTGGGAAGAACTTATAAACATTACAGCAGAAATTAATGCAATGAGAACTAAGGAAACAATACAAAAACAAATGAATGGAGGAGTTGATTCTTTAAAAGAGTAAATAAAATTGAAAAACCCTTAGCCTACCTTATCAAAAAAAAAGGAAAGAAAAGGCTCAAATTTATGCAATTATGAATGAAAAGGGTGAAATCACAATGGATCCTTTGGAAATCCAGAAGGTCATCAATACCTACTTTGAAAACCTTTATTCTAATAAGAAGGAGAATACAGAAGAAATGGACAGATTTCTATATACATATGAATTACCAGAACTGAATCAAGAATATACAAAAATCCTAAATAAACTACAATCAGTCAATGAAATTGCAACTGCAATTAAAAACCTACCAACAAGAAAAGCCCAGGCCCTGATGGATCACAGCTAAATTCTACAGGAAATATAAAGAAGACTTAATGCCATTACTTTTCAAACTCTTTAATGAAACCGAGGAAAAGTGATACTCCTAAATTCATTCCTGGAAGCAAGCATTACTGTGATACAAAAGCCAGGGAAAGACCCAAACAAAAAACAGAACTATGGGCCAATCTCCCTAAAGAACATCAGCACAAAAATCTTCAGTAACATACTGGCAAACAATACAGTAAATCATGAAGAGGATTATAGATCATGACCAGGTAGCTTCACCCAAGGGGTGCAGGGATGGTTCACTATAGGCAAATCAATAAAGCTAATACACCATATTAACAGAGCCAAGGGCAAAAAACACCTGATCATCTCAACAGATGCAGAGAAAGCTTTTGACAATGTTTAACCCCCAATCATGATAAAAAAATCTACAGAAAATTGGAATAGATGGTCTTTATCTCAATCTGATAAAAGCCATTTATGATCAACCAACAGCCAACATCATTCCCAATGATCAAAAACTGAAAGCTTTCAATCTAAGATCAGGAACAAGACAAGGATGTCCATTATCACCATGCCTACTTAATATAGTCCTGGGAACATTATCCAGAGCAATTAGACAAAGAGAAAGAAATTAAAGGAATAAAGATAGGAAAGGAAAAAGTTAAATTATCATTATTTGCAGATGCTATGGTATACTCTATAGAAAAGACCCTAGAAACTCCACCAAAAGTCTTCTAGATTGAATAACCAGATTCAGTTGTGTAGCTGGATACAAAGTCAACATGAAAAAATCAATAGCATTCCTGCACACAAACAACAAACTCACTGAGCAAGAAATTAGGGAAATCTTTGCCTTTCATAATAGCACCAGAAAAATGAAATACTTAGGAATCAGTCTAACAACGGAAGTAAAAGATCTCTACATTGAAAACTACAGTACTCTAAAAAAGGAAATAAAAAAGGATATCAGAAAATGAAAAGATATCTCTTACTCTTCAGTAGGAAGAACCAACATAGTAAAAAAGGGCCATACTCCTAAAATTGTCATACAGATTTAATGCAATCCCAATCAAAATACCATTAGCATACCTCACAGAACTAGCGAAACCACTTGTAAAATTCATTTGGAACCACAAGAGACTGAGAATGGCAAAAATAATTCGAAGGCCGGCCGTTGTGGCACACACCTATAACCAGCATTCGGGAGGCTGAGGCAGGAGGATCACTGAGAGTTTGAGACCAGCCTGGGCTACAAAGTGAGCTCAAGGCCAGCCTGAAATGCAGAGCAAGACCCTGTCTCAAAAAGACAAACAAAAAGAAAAAGAAAAAAAGGAAAGAAAAAAAAAGTAATTCTAGGTAACAAAGACAAGGCAGGGGGCATCACAATCCCTGAGATGAAAATAACATATAAAGATACTGTGATAAAAATAGCATTGTACTGCCAAAAACAAACAAACAAACAAAACCTCCCAAAAACCCAAAAACAAAAACCAGACCTGAAGGTCAGTGGGACAGATTAGAAGATACAAAAACAACTCCAAACACACCAGCCACCTTATCTTTGACAAAGGTGCCAAAGACATTTAAGGAAGAAAGATAGCCACTTTAATAAATGGTGCTGGAGCCGGGGATATAGCTCAGCAGTACAAGCACCTGCCTGGCAAGCACAAGGTCCTGAGTTTGATTCCTGGTACCAAAAAACAAAAACAAAAATAAACCCCCCAAAAAATGATGCTGGAGAAACTGGCTATCCACATGCCAAAGACTAAAAGTAGACCCTTGTCTATCACCATGCACTAAACGACAATAAAAATGAACCAAAGATCTTAATATTAAAGCAAAAAAACGAAACCTGCTGGAAGAGAGACTAGGTAGAACTCTTGAAGACACAGGAGTAGGCAAAGACTTCATGAACAGAACCCAGTGCACG
>NW_004955625.1:3748-6604 GCF_000276665.1 Chinchilla lanigera
AGATTAAAAAAATCAGACACCCAAAATTTAAAGACCCAATCCATAAATGGGCATCTGAAATGAATAGACATTTCTCAGAAGTACAAATGGCTATCAAATATATGAAAAAATGTTTACCATCACTGATCATTCAAGAGATGCAAATTAAGACAACACTGACATTACATCTCATTGCAGAAAGAATGATTATCATCAAGAAATGAACCAATAACAAATGCTGGAAGGATTGTGGGGAAAAAGGAACCCTTCTCCATTGCTGGTAGGAGTGCAGACTGGTGCAACCACTGTGGAAATCAGTGTGGTGATTTCTCACAAACCTCAGGCTAGAGATTCTGTTCAACCCAGCTATTCCCCTTGGGAATATCTTCCCAGAAGAATTAAAAACACCATACCCCAGTGATATAGGTGCACCCACGTTTTTAGCCACACAGTTTGTAATAGCTAACTCTTTGGAAAAAACATTGAAATGCACATAAACTGAGGAATGGATAAAAAAGATGTGGGTGTTTTATACAATGGAGTACTACACTGTCATAAAGAAGGATACTCTTGAGATGTTTGAAGCTAAATGGATGCAGCGTGAGACCATACTCTTAAGTGAAATAAATCCAACACATGTGTAAATATTGCATTGTTTGTCAGGTGTGAGAAACTGAAAGTGTAAATAAGAACCAAAGTATATAATAGATACTGTGAAATGAGGAGAATTTTTTAAAGGAAAGGGGAATGGGGGAGGGAAAAAAGGATAAAATGGAAACAAAATAAGGAGGGGAAGGGAGAGGAATGGGAGGGGAAAAAAGGAACTAAGACATACCAAGTACAGGTCCAAATTCCCTATGATGAATGCGATCATTATGTATATCTAAATTGTACCAATAAACTTCATAAATATATTAAAAAGAACACACTATCTAGCCTGGAACTCACCATGTAGCCCAGGCTGCGCTGGAACACATGAAAATCCTCCTGCATCAGCTTCTTATATGCTGAGATTACAGGCATGCACCACCACACCCAGCTCCTTAAATAGCATAAGTACCTTTTTGAGATGTTGATATACAATAAACCGCACATATTCATAGAGTACAATTTGAGAATTCTGACATATGTATACACCTGAAGTAATTATCACAATAAAGATAGTGAACATATCCAGCTCTTCCCCCAGATAAATCTTTCTTTTGGCCCTGGTAACCCTTCCTCGTGCTCTTTCCTACTTCCCCAATCCCCATGCCCAAGGGACTACTGATGTGGTTTCTGTCATTATAGACTGGTTTACACATTCTCATTATCTATAGATGTAATCATATGGTATTGTGTTAGCTTTCTCTTATTATAATAGACACAAGAGATAATTCATTTATAAAGAGAAAAACTTTCTTTTGGCTCACAGTTTGGGAGGTTCAGTCCATGGCTGGTTGTTTCCATTGCTTTTGGGCCTGTTGTGAGGCAGCACATCATAGCGGCAGGATGTGGTGGATTAGGTGAAAAGAAAAGAAGTAAATTTCATGGAGTAATTTTAAGAAGTGATGAATTACATATATCTTTATTTTATTCCTCAGAACTCTAACTCCTCTGATAAGGTAATCTCATCAACAGAGCATGACATTTGAAATAAAAAATTCAGTCACGTTTGAGGTTTTGCTTTCTCTCATATAAACGTATCTTGATATATACTTCAAAGTTGCATCCATTTAAAGGGATATTTGTCAAGGAGTAAGCATATAACATACTTCATTCAACAGCTTGTTAGTTTGATGTTTAACTTGTCAATATATAGACAGGTGACCTGGCTCCTTCATTTGCTCTCCTATTCCTGGCTGTACATCTGGATACCTAAATACAGCCTGGCTTGTTTTGGGTTCTTTGAATGAACAAGATTCCATCCAGGGCTTTGTCAGGACTGTGGGGCTATGGTGGCAGTCAGTCTGGACCCTTTTGAGTGCTAACATCATCCCCTCCAAGATTTTAAGCTGCAGACAGGCCAAACTTCTAGGGCATAGTCCTGGGCCAGGGAAGCCTCCCTTACTACCTGGGATTCCAACTCTCCAGACACAAGAGTATTAGGGTCACCAGTGGCACCTGGAGAATGGAGGCCACAAATGGTGCTTCATAAAGTTATGGAACTTCGTGCTTTCTCTCTCCCATTCAAACCGTGCCCTTCCCAGCTGCTCCTGCTGCTCCATCCAGTCATTCTGACACCCACAGAATGTCTTCCCGGGTTCTGTCTCCATCCCTGCTCCCTCTGGCTCCCAACCCCAGGATGTCACTTACTGCATTCTGGTGGAGAGAGAAGTAGGAGTTGCGGGAAGGGCAGCACCATGACCGTAACATCCTTGTTACTCTGTGAGACCGGCCATCTTGCTTCTTGGGTTTAGTGGGAATCAGTGAAAAAACTTTCTCTCTCACCTCCTTTTAGCTACCTTCTGTGTAGTGGGAATCAGTGAAAAAACTTTCTCTCTCACCTCCTTTTAGCTACCCTCTGTGGCAACTTCTCAGATTTTTGATGACTATTGATGCTGTGGTGTTGCAGCCCCACCCCCATTTCTCCTCCTACGTCTGGGGGAAGAACATTCCAGCCTGTGCAAACGTTTCCTCTTTCTGCCTGGAATGGGTGTCTTATTGCTGCTTGAAATCTGTGCACAGCTTTCTTGCAACACTTCCTCCCTGTGTCTTGTGTTGAGGATGTTTTAGGTACATGCCTTCCTTCTTACACTATAAGCCCTTCCAAGACGGCATCTACATTTAGCTCAGATGAACACCCCTAACTGGCCCTGCACAGTTCCTGGCACACAGTAAGTGCTCAGTAAGTGCAGAAAGCATGGATGGATGGATCATGTAGCTTTGCTGAGTGGA
>NW_004955625.1:38835-43049 GCF_000276665.1 Chinchilla lanigera
TCACAAACTCTAGAAGCCTGCCCCTATGCCTGCATGAGGCTTTGAGGGGACATCTAGACACAAACCATACCATCCTTCATTCAGCTACACAGGTCCAGACCGATGGCTTCTTTTTGAAAATTCTTTTAGTCACTTTAGTAGTTCTGACATTACAAGCTACTTCCCTCCAATTACTCATTTATTCATTCACTCATTCATTCATTTATTTATTCATTCATTTATTTATTGAGACAGGGTCTTGCTAGGTAGTCGAGCCTGGACTTGAGCTCACTATACAGCCCAGGCAGACCTTCAACTGGAGGCAATCTTGCCTCAGCCTCCTAGTGAAGCTGCATACTTTTAGACATTGCAAGGACTTCATAAGGCAGAAAGCCTCCACCTTGTTCACATAGAATACATTCACATACTGGCTTCTCTGTGGTAAGTCAATATAATGCCAACAACGTACGCACTAAGGAAGAATAAGGGAAAATCCAAGTCTGTCCCCACTGAAGCATTGTCCCATACTAGAACGCGCATGAGGTCAGTGTGGCCACACTAAAGGGAAATTGAACCATGGTCCTGAGAGAGCCTCCTCTCCCCCTAGCCTCAGTCTCCTGTGCATGGCTGTAGGTGCACAGATACTTGCTCACCCCAGTACACACACTTCATGGTCTGTACTGGGACCCTGGAAGCTTCCTTTCAGCTTCATAGGCAGACTCATGAAAGATGAAAATATCAGCTCAGGTTTGTCCTTTGGGGTGATGTAGGTTGGCTCTTTTATTTGTAAAACTTCAAAAGTTTTGGGTGTCACATCCAGCAACTATTGCACCTTCCTTGTCCCAGCTGCCTTTTACCCCTGCTCTAACAAGGCATCATCTCTGCTCCTGGAAGCTCAGCACTTCTTCCTCTTCCCCTCACATTTCTTTAATGCTACACTCATCAGGTGTTTGTTATGTTCTGGGCACTACATTAGTATGCGTGTGAATGAGGTAACATGCTGAAAGTTCTTAGATTCATGGGAAAGTTCTTAGACTAGTGCTTAGCATGTGGCAAATACTGAAATGTTACTTTATTTCCATTTTTTCCAACAACTCCTGGGATGTTGCTATTATTCCTTCTAGTTCTAAAATGATAAAATTGAAACTCAGAAGCACTGGATAACTCAGTTAGGTGCACATCGTTCATAAGTGTCAGAACTACTCCTGAGCTTTGCATGCAATTTTCTGTGCAGCTTTTGTTCCCTTATACTAGGACCTCATTGATAATAACAGTTTGGCTTTTTGTACATTGTATTTTGAAGTTGGTTTCTAACCTCAGTAGGACCTTTGGAACAAAGAGGTCTATGTGTTGTCTAGGAATTTGACACTTGTACAGTTCCTGGCCTGGCCATGACAGTTCTGGGCATCCGCATGGTTCCTGCTCATTGGCCAGTGTTCACAGGACCTCATCTCTATACAGTCATTCTTTTTGTTGTTTTGTGTTTCCAGGAATTGAACTCAGGGTCTTCATGCTGAGCAACATGCCTAATCCTTCTTATATTTTATTTTTAATCCTAAATTGCTAAATTGCCCAAGCTGGCCTCAAACTTCTGAGCCTCTTGCCTCAGCCTCCTAGAGTGAGTGGTAGGGTTACAGTCCTGCCCCATTGTGCCTGGCCTTCATAGTCATTCTTAGTGTCTGGGGTAAAGGAAGCAGGGGGAGAGGCAGAGGTGGGGAACCTGCCTTACAGAGCCCAACAGTGAGTGATCTTATGGGGAATAATGCCACCCCCATAAAAGTTTATTTAAAGCTGTAGTTTGAGCAACAGTGCTCAAGCATTGATATTCATAATCTTTGATATTCATATTCCTTCTCTTCATAACATAATCTTATTGCATATTAGCTAATGTTACAAAGAAGCAAGTTAAACCATATCCGGAAGAACATGCTAAATGGGGAAGCTCACCAGGCCAGAACAAGCAACGTGGCTCCCATCTCACCACTGACTCACTCTGACCTCTTTTTGCCATATACCAACATGATCAGGCTTGTGGCACTTGGTCCTCCATGTATTACAACATGGTTCTTCTGAAAAATGCGACTTTATAAGCACAGTTCAACGATGTTCAGTGTATTTACAAGATTACACAGCAACATCTCTTATCTAATTGCAGAACATCCTCATCACCCCACAAAGCAGCACTGTACCAGTTAGTGAGCACTCCCCATTTCCTTGGTGTGCACTGCCACACCAAGCTGGTTTTAATTTTTTGAGACAGAATCTTGCTTCAAAATCATTGTGTACCTCAGGCTGACCTTGAACTCATGATCTTCTGTCCGCATCTTGAGTGAGAAAATTATAGGGATGTCCCACCATGCCCGGCTGAAGTACAAAAGCTTTTAATTTTGATAAAAATCACTTTATATCCTTTCTGATAGATTTCGGCCGGTGGCACAGAAATTAATAAAACAATAAAATGCTTTTATTACAGGGCATGAAGAAGACTACAAAAGGGAGGGGTGGAAAGGCAGGCAACTCTTCTGGGGGTTGGGCAGAGGGGACAATGGTTAAATATGGTGAGGCTAGAGGTGGGGGTTTAGAGGGGGGCCGGCTGATGTGGCAGGCTAGCATTGGGTGGGAGTGTGGGAAAATGAAATAGGATATTCCATAAAGGGGAGTAAGAGGTGGTAATTTGACTCTGGGAAGAAGGGTGGAGCTTAGCACATGGCCTCTAGAGGCCAGTGCCATATTGGCCATGGCATATAGTCTCCAGTAGGTGGCGCCACAGCCACTCTAAAGGAATTCTACCGGTGTGTGGGGGGGGACCCTCTCACTTTTCCTTGGTTATGAATAGTCTTAGTATCATGGATATGAAGCTGTTGCCTAATACAAATTTTTTTTTCAATTTTTTTCATTTATAGTTTGTGCTGGCCTTCAACTTACTGTGCATATCATAGTGGCCTTGATCTAAGAGCTATCCTTGTGCCTCAGCCTCCCAAATGCTTGGATTGCAGGCATACACCACCACACTTAGCATTTTTGATCTTTTTAAAAAGCTAGTTTTTGCTTATGTTGATTTTTCTTTTTTTTATTTTCTGTTTCACCTTGTTCTCTTTATTATTTTCTTCTGTCAACATGCATTTAAGTTGCTGGGTTTTTTCCTTCTTTATTTAGAAGTTTATATTATTGATGAGAATTTTTAGTGTTTGCATTTGGGTGTATAACTTTCCCTCTGCTCCTCACCCTAGCTTGGTTCCTAAAGTGTTAGTGCTATGTATCTTCATTTTCATTGATGTCAAAGTATTTCCTCATTTTCTTTGTGGTTTCTTCTTGACTTGTTGGCTGCTTATATATGCTTACTTTCTATATTTATGAATTTATCAAACTGCTTTCTGTTATTGATTTGTGATTTCATTCCACCTTGTTTAGCAAACATACTTTGTATATTAGTCCTTTTAAATGTATTGAGAATGAAGCTAGGTATGGTGACACATGCTCGGAATCCCAGCATGGGAGGCTGAGGAATGAGGATTGCAAGTTCAAGGCCATCCTGTGGTACACAGCAAGTTTGAAGCTGATCTGGACTACAGAGAGAGTCCCTGTCTCAAAAGAAACAAAAAAGTTTATTGAAACTTGTTCTGTGGTGTCTCTTGGAGAATGATCTATGTGCAGTTGAGAAGAATGTGTTTTTCTATTTTTACATTGCTGTTGTTGGGAAGCGCTCTATAAATAAATGTTAGGCTAGGTGGGCTTGTAGTGATTCACATTTTCTGGATACTTGCTGATGTGTTTACTTGCAGTCCTGTTATGGAAAATGGTGTGCTGAAGACTCTAACTATGATTATTGCTGGGTGGTCTGTTTCTCTAATTATGTTAGATTTTGCTTCATATATTTTCTTTAATTATGTTAGATTTTGTTTCCTATGTTTTAAGGCTCTACTGTTGTATTTAGTACAATTGTTTTTATGTTCTTAATGGACAGAAGCTTTGTTTGTTTGCTTTTTGTTGTTGTTGTTCTTGTTTCCTTTGGGTTGCTATGTAACCCAGGCTGACTTGAACTCACAGCACTCCTCCTGCCTCAGCCTCCTGAGTGCTGGGAATACAAGTGTGTGCCATCCCACAGCTGGATGAGCCTTTTATCACTATAAAATGGCCGTTTCTATGTCTAGTAGTGATTTCTAAGTTGAGTTTGTGTTGTCTGTTCTTCTTACAGCCACTCCAGCCCCCTTTTACGATTTGCATTGTATATACTT
>NW_004955625.1:46380-47432 GCF_000276665.1 Chinchilla lanigera
TTGAACCTAAAGTAAGTTTCTTGTAGACAGCACATAGCTGGATCATGTTTTGTAAAGTCCATCCTTGCCAGGTGTAGTGGCGCATGCTTCTACTCCCAGCACTTGGGAGGCTGAGGCAGGAGGATCGCCATGAATTCGAGGCCAGCCTGGGGTACTTACATGAGGTAAAAGCCAGCCTGCACTATACCGGGAGACCCTGTCTCAAAAAAAAGTTCATTCTGCCAATTTCAGCTTTTTAACTGGAGCACTTAATCTATTTATGGTTAGTATAAGGAATGATAAAATACAATTTGTATTTCCCATATCACTATTTGTTTCCTTTTGTCTTAGGTCTTTTTTTTCTTTGCTTCCTTCATTATTGGGTTAGATAGATGTCTCCTAGTATGCCTCCTCATTTCTCTTGCTTGTTTTTATCTTACCGTCTTGAGTCGTTCTTGGTGGTTTCCCTAATGGTCACCATTAATGTCTTAGTTTACAACATCATCTTGCAGATTACTGCCAAGCCGACTTCACCAGTGTATGGGAATCCATTCCCCTATAACTCTATGCTCACCATCCCTTACTCTCTCATTGTTGGATGTTACATTTTATATATTTTGTGTCTATCAACATAGATTTGTAATTTCTGTGTTATGTAATGCTCTTACATCATATAGGAGAAAGAAGTTTTAAACAAAATATACCTATGCTGCCTTCTGTACTCACCTGTGGAATTACCTCTACTGGAACTTTATTTCTCCATGTGCATTCAATTATTATCTGGTGTCCTTTAATGTATCCTGAAGGAATTCTTCTAAATCATTTCTTATAGGGCAAGTCTTCCACCCAGAATCTCTTGTTTTTGTTTATCTAGGAAGGTTGTAATATGTCCTTGATTTTCAAAGAATGATAGGTTTTTTTTTTTTCTTTCAGCACTTCAAATATGCCAACTTAGGACCTTTTTCTGCTCTGCATTGTTCCTGATGAGAAATCAGCTGTTAATCTTACTAGGGATTTCCCTCCGTGTTTTTGGTGCTGGGTTTTAAATCAAATAACTTGTACATGTGAGGCAA
>NW_004955625.1:49146-50330 GCF_000276665.1 Chinchilla lanigera
TGGAGATGATCTGTCTTTGACTTTTAATGTTTTGACTCTGATGTGTCTAGGTGTGGATCTCTCTGAGTTTATCCGACTTGAAGTTCCCTGAGCTCCTGGAATATATCGATTAGTGCTTTCTTCAAGCTTGGAAAGTCTTTTGACCATTATTCTTACTCTCCTCTTAGGTCTCTCTGTCTGTTTTTCTCTTGCAGACATTGGATTGAATCCAGGGTCTTACTCATGTTATGAATAAACTCTGCTACTAAGCTATATCCATATCCCTATTTCTCCACAAATTATTCCTGATCCTTCCTTTTCTTCTCCTTCTGGAACCCCATTATGTGTAAGTTAGTAAGCTTGATGGTGTCCCATGGAAAAGACTTCAACTCTCTCAATTTTCTTATCTTTTTGTTTCTCAGACTCAGTTGTCTCAGTTGACCTTCAAGTTCTTGATTCTTTATTCTGTCAATTCAGATCTGCTGTTGAAACCCTGTAGTGAATTTTCCATGTGTTCCCATACATTTCAAATCCAGCCTTCTATTGGACTTCTTTTATAGTTTTTATTTCTTTATTGATATCATCTAATGAGATATTGTTCTCATTTTCCTTTAGTTTTTTTTAATGTACTGTACTGATTTTCTTCATCTCTTTGAATGTTTTGTCTTAGATGTTTTTGTTGTTATTTCAGACAAGGTCCTGCTATGTACTCCAATCTGGCCTCCAACTCACTCTGTAGCCCAGGCTGGCTTTGCACTCATGAAGGCCTTCTTGCCTCGGCCTCCCCATTGCTAGAATTACAGGTGAGTGCCACCTCACTTGCTCTTTGAACATAGTTTAAATAGTTGAATTAAATCTTTGTCTAATAGGTCCAGGGTCTGAACTTCCTCAGGGGGAGTTTCTCATGGTTTGACCCCCCAACTACTTATGGGCTATAAGTTCTTCCCTTGCCCCTTGTAAATTTTGATTAAAAATAATTTTTTTTGGGTTTTTTTTTTGAGACAGGGTCTTACTATGTAGCTCAGGCTGGCCTTCAACTCACTATACGGTCCTGGCTGGCTTGAACTCGTGGAAATCCTCCTTCTTCACCCTGCCAAGTGCTGGGATTACAGGTGGGCACCACTGGGCCCAGCTGAAAATTTGACATTTCCAAAACTACAATGTAGCAATTCTGGAAATGATTCCTGCCCCCAAGGCTTGATGAT
>NW_004955625.1:53570-54495 GCF_000276665.1 Chinchilla lanigera
CCATGTGCCACTCTGCCTTATAATCTGCCAAGTACGGACTGAAACCACCACAAACTATAAGCAAAATAAACCTTTCCTTCCTTAATTTTGGGCATCAGGTATTTTGTCCCAGCAACGAGAGAAAAGTAACCAAGACAAGGTAGGGGAGGTGGAAAATGTATTCTTTTTGTTGATATGCAAACAGTATTATTTATATTACTTATTCAAGAAACACTTGTTTAAAACCCAATAAACTTTGTAAATAAGATAAAAGAATACAAGTGAGAGTAGTAATGGAAATACAGTTGTAACTACTTCCTCCTCCTTATAGTTTCTATGCACATGTCCCCCAAAGCCTTCTTCATGCGTACGCGTGGCTTTGGGGAAGTAATTGGATAGTGTGGGTGTTATAGCTGAGGTGGAGCTTGGAAGAGGCGGGTCACGGGCAACATCCCCTGGAAGGGTTATCTTCCTCCCTGGCTCTTCCCTTCACTCTCTGTGCTTCCTGATTGCCAGGCCCTGAGCATCTCTCCTCCACCCAGGCCTTCCACCAGGCCTTCCTGCCTCCGTGCTGTCCAGCTAGGCACTGAAGCATGAGCCAAAATAAACCCTTCCTCCTTTCACTTGCAGGTGTCAGGCACAGTATTGCGTCTTAGTGACAAGGAAAGTTAGTGAGACCCACCTCCTAGATTTTTCTCTTTTTCTTTGGCTCCAAACCAAGGAACTGTTCCCATGCTTCCTTTTCTTTTTCTGAGATAGGGCCTTGCTATATAGTTTGGGCTGGTCTTAAACTCACTGTGCAGCCCAGACTAGCCCCAAACTTGGGCAGTCCTTCTGCCTCAGCCTCTGAAGTCCTGGGACTACAGACATGCACCATCACACTCAGCTCATTTTTCTTTTCTTAACTAAGTGAATTAGACCATGAATGTCTGAAATTTCTAACGAT
>NW_004955625.1:79455-80262 GCF_000276665.1 Chinchilla lanigera
TCACTATTCAAGTCACACAGTAACATGGGACTTTGTTTCCCATCGGGAGTCTACCTGGTGTGACAGTGTTTGTGGAAAGGTGCAGTACACATGAGCATTTGCTCATGTCCTTCAGGTCTGCTACACCAGCGCGGCCTAGCACGCAAGCCTTCAGGAAGCCTCACAACAGTGTGGAGAGCAGTGTGAGACAGACAAGCCTGCAGACTTAAGAGGTCAGGAGCCTGGGAATAAAAGAGCAAGAGGCAGGGACTCATGAAAATCAGACAGGGAGATTGTTTTCAGGGGCTCCCCGCAGCCCCAGCATTCAGTGGAAGCAACACTGGAATAATGGAGGGATACTAAGTGCTGGATTTGGTGACATGACATGCTCGTGCCAAGACACCAGCAGTGCTCTGGCTGTGCCAGTTGTGACTGGAAATGCTATCCTTATGCCAAGTTTGCAAAAGCGCTCTAGTAAATCCCTCACTTTCCACTATGTATAAATAAATAAGTTTAACACCAAGAGAAAAACTGTCCATATGTTGTCATTTATAATTTTCCTGCTGAACCATAAACATACTGAACACTCGTGGTTGTCACTTTTGCAGAGAGAATTACTGATAGGACAGCCTCCAAATGGGAGTGCAGCAGTTATCAGAGGTCACAAGCTGGTGGCCTCAGTCTGGGATCCCAATAAAGCAGACCCGGCCACTCCAAAGAAATGCAACAACAAAGTGAACATGAAAGGCAGGAAAGAAACTTTAATCAGTGGTCAGCATAGAGCTGTTTTGGGAAGACAAGGGGACCAGTGTATGCAGCCCTGTCTTC
>NW_004955625.1:82279-83362 GCF_000276665.1 Chinchilla lanigera
TTCTTGAAACTCTCCCCCCAGGTCAATCTCACCCCTTCTTCTTGATAACTGTGAGGCTTGTGTGTACCTTCCCTTTTTTGTACTTAAAAATTGACACCAACTTTTGATTAGAAGAGAAAGTGAAATAAATATCTTATGCTTTCCTGGAAGAAATTCTTAGTATAAGAAAAAGGGAATACACAGAATGCATGAATATACTACAGAAACCGTCTTATAACAATAGTAAGGAAAATCCCAATGAGCAAAACTCACTTTTTTCCAATGACCTAAAAATAAGAGAAAACTATCATTTTTTTAATTATAAAAAATGAAATTTAGTTACCTACGAGAAATTCTTTTCAAACAACCCAAGGAGAAAAATGACTGAAATTCCTGTGACCTACTAAATGACTGACGCAAAAGAGGCAAGAGTGAAGAAACTGGAGGGGCAACAAAGAATTTGTATTGTCACAATCCATACATTCATAGGTTTCTCTCCACAATGAGTTCTTTCCTGTCCTCCAACAAAACTGGGTCAACTAAAGATCATAACACATATCTCATATCGACAGAGCTTACTGTAGTGCGAATCTTTCCATATTTTCAAAGAATTGGAAAAACTGAAGGCTCCACCAATTAAAAAAAATTCGGCAACCCTAGCACGACTGCTGATGCTCGTCTGAACCCCAAGCATTTACAGGAAAACCGGTGAGCCATACCCACACCTCCCAGAGCAGTGTGTGAGGCAGGCAGAGCCCTGGTCACCCTCTGGGACCTTGGTGGCCACTCCTTGCACCCCTAGTATGCCTTCAGGTGCTGGGCTGAACCCCAGACATCTTCAGGAACCCTGGTGAGCCACCACAGTGCCTGCTTGATTAGTGTGCAAGCCAGGCAGAGCCCCGAGCACCTTCTGGGGCCTCTGTGGTCACTCTGAGCATGACCCACACCCCTGTGGGAGCCCAGCTGAAAGGCACATAGAGTCAGTAGCATCAGGGACTCCACCATCATCCCTACCCATGTGGGAACTGGGCTAGGTCCTGGGCAACATCTGAAGCCTCAGTGACCACAATCTGTATCCCTCCCACCCTTGTGCAAGCCAGGCTG
>NW_004955625.1:84085-85571 GCF_000276665.1 Chinchilla lanigera
AATTCAACAACTGCAAGATGAAGCAAAGAAAAACAATGTAAGATTAATAGGTATAGTGAAACAGCAGGGGTCAACACAAATGCCATAAAAAAGCCACTTGCAGAAATAATAGCAGAAAATTTCCCAGGCATGGAAAAAGAATCAGACATACAGGTAAATGAAGCATATAGAACTCCAATTAATTATAACCAAAATAAATCTACATCCAGACATATAGTGATGAAGATCCCAGAAACTCAGTAAAAGATCAGAATATTAAAAGCTGTTAAGGAAAAGAAACAGATCACCTATAAAGGAAAGCCCATCAGAATCACGGCAGATTTGTCAACAAGACCATCAAGTTAAGAAGAGCTTAGATTGAAGTACTTCAGGTACTGAAAGAAAACAACTTCCAACCTAGATTGATGTACCCTGCAAAACTATCCTTCAAATTTAATGGAGAAATAAAAATATTTCCACAATAAAGAACAACTGAAGAAATTCAAGAGCGCTAAACCAATCCTACAAAGAGTACAAAAAGATATTCTAGCAAGAGATAAAGGAGACCACAACTTAAAGAACAGCAACAGGAAGGAACTACCAAGCAAACCAAGCAATTAAATGGAGGGAAAGAGGAGGAAACTAATATGACAAAGATAAGCCAATACATATCAGTTATAACCATCA
Organism: Chinchilla lanigera; assembly: GCF_000276665.1. Taxonomy (NCBI): domain Eukaryota; kingdom Metazoa; phylum Chordata; class Mammalia; order Rodentia; family Chinchillidae; genus Chinchilla; species Chinchilla lanigera. Next base: position 84,752 of record NW_004955625.1, read on the forward strand.
ATGTAAACAGTCTCAATGCACTAATCCAAAGAAGCAGACTAGCAGAGTGGACCAACAAACAAAATCCAACTATATGCTGTATACAAGAAACACATTTAATTCAAAAAGAAATTCATAGACTGAAAATTAAAGGATGGAAAACTGTGGAGAAGGACATTCTTTAGTTACTATTTTGTGTATTGCCTGAAGCCTGACCAAGCCATGACTGTTGGGTTCTGGAGGAAGTCTAGCATAAGCAGTGTAAGCCCCAGGGTCAATACTGAATGCTTTGCTGAGATATGCTTGAAGGAAGATAACATGATGGCTTACTGGTCAGGTCACATTCCTATGATAACTGAGTTGTATTGTCCTTGCTAAACCAGTTGATATCCTCCTATTCCTCTGCTGCCTCCTTGGTTCATTTTGAATAAAAGGTTGCTGAAGATGGTAATCAGGGGTCAGTCCTAAAGGCTGCTAGCACCTGATCACAGGATTTTGGCTCTCTTGGTTAGATTTCTTCTTACTTTTCTGATACATCTGCAGGCACCTAATTTGGGGGATCACTTCACCCTGGACAGAGTTGGATGAGTAGTCCAAAGAAAACAATACTCCACATAACAGGAACCCAGAAAAAAGTAGGTGTAGCGTTCTGTTTGCAGACAATATGAGCTTCAAACCAAGAACAATTAAAAGAGATAAAGAAGATCACTACATACTTGTGAGGGGAAAACTTCAAGAGGAAGAGATAACAATCATAAACATCTATGCACCAAACACAGGAGCACCCAACTATATGAGATAAATTTTAACAGACATGAAAAATGAAATAAACAACAACACA
>NW_004955625.1:86533-87524 GCF_000276665.1 Chinchilla lanigera
AAATCTTTACTCTCATAGGATGGAAAACACAGAGGAAATGGACAGATTTCTAGATACATATGAATTACCAAAGCTGAAGGAAGAAGATACAAAAATCCTGAATAACTCAATATCAGCCAGTAAAATGGAGAATGTAATAAAAGACTTGGCAATGAAAAAAACCCCAGGTCCTCATGGATTTACAGCTGAATTCTACAAGAAATTGAGGGAAGATTTAACACCAATTCTTCTCAAACTCTTTAATGAAATTGAAAGGGAAGGAATTCTCTCCAACTCCTTCCTGGAGGCAAGTATTATCCTGACACTAAAACCAAAGAAAGACCCAACCAAAAAAGAGAACTACAGACCAATCTCCCTAATGAATATAGATGCAAAAATTCTCAATAAAACACTAGCAAACAGAATACAACAAGTCATCAAGAAGATTATACACAACGACCAAGTGGGATTCATCCCAGAAAAGCAAGGATGGTTCAATATGTGCAAATCAATTAATGTAATACACCTATAAATAGAGCCAAAGACAAAAATCACATGATCATCTCCATTGATGCAGAAAAACATTCAATAAAGTCCAACCCTCATTTATGATAAAACACTACAAAAAATAGGAATAAGATGGTCTTTATCTCAAGCTGATTAAAGCCACCTATGACAAATCAACTGCTAACATCAAACTAAATGGTCAAAAATTGAAAGTTTTCACTTTAAAGTCAGGAACAAGACAAGGATGTCCACTGTCACCACTCCTATTCAATACAGCTTTGGAAATATTAGCTAGAGCAAGTAGACAAGAGAGAGATATAAAAGGATGAAGGATAGGAAAGGAAGAAGTGAAATTCTCCTTATTCGCAGATGACATGATACTGTACATAGAAGACCTCCAAAGCTCCACCAAAAGACATATAGATTTAATACACAAATTCAGTAGCATAGCTGGATAAAAACTCAATGCTCAAAAATCAATAACATTTCTGTACACAAGCAACAA
>NW_004955625.1:88563-89626 GCF_000276665.1 Chinchilla lanigera
CTCTTGCACAGGCTCCGGATGAATACAAAGTGACACCCTGGCTCCCTGCTGAATCACATAGTTAACCTTCTAAACTTCTCAAACTGACACAATGAACGACATCCCAGAAGGGTAAGGACAAGTCCTTTTCACCCGGGTATGCACAGCTGCTGAGTCACTTAGCCAAACCTCTAGACTCCCCAAGTTGACACAATGTATCAACCATAACAGTAATATAACAACCACTGTGAATTTCTATCCTTTTGTTTTGAAACTTTGTATCACTTTTAATGTGCTTGCTTTGTTGTGTTTATGTTTGTGATGTTGGTATGCTGCTATTGTTCTTTTTTTCTTTTATTACTCTAAAATAAAAAAATTAAGAAATAAAAAAAACATAGGACTTTCCTCCAATGAGTTCTTCCATGCATTTAAAGGGATTAGAAAGTCTGAAATTTTTTTTTTCTTTTGGTACTGGATATGGAACTCAGGACCTTGCACGTGCCAGGCAGGCGCTTGTGCCGCTGAGCTATATTCCCGGCCCCAAGTCTGAAATTTTTACTGCATCTTTTGCACTCATAGTTTTCTTCTCCAGTGTGAGTTCTTTCATGGAATTGAAGAGCACTGGAATAAAGAAACAATCACATTCATGGTTTCCCCAGTATCTGTTCATTCCTGTTTTGGTAGGAAACTCAGATGAATGAAATCATTTCCTAGATTCCTTATATATAAAGAGGTTTTCTCTACTATGAGTTATTATTTCATGCATTTTAAAGAAACAGGAAAATTTGAAGAGTTTACCACATTGTGGACATTCATAGGGGTTTTCACTAATATGAATCCTGTCACATAATTGAAGGGAAGTGAAAAAATCAAGAACTTTACTACATAGTTTTCTTTTCTAGACTTTCCTTTCAGTATGGGTACTTTCCTGGTTTTTAAAATAACTTGGATAACTGAAGGTTTTACCACATTATTTACTTTCTTAGAGTCTCACCCCAGTATGAATTCCTTCAAGTACTTGAAGGGCCCTAGAATGACTGAAGTATTTATGACACACTGCAATGTGTATGTGCTGTTCCACAGT
>NW_004955625.1:118425-119743 GCF_000276665.1 Chinchilla lanigera
ACTGCAGCCTCTGGCTTCCATTTAGATTGTTGGCTGTGTGTGGGGAGGAAAGACCTGCTGAGGTAAACTGTTCTCTCTTTGTTCTAAACTGAGCTATCATGGGCTTGGCAGACAGTAAGTCCACCATTCTGGTTTATGCATAGTTAGGCATTCTGACAAATTAAAGGTGATGTGTGTTTGTGGATTCCTGGATCAAGTTCTGGCAATTAAAGAAGGATCCCCTCAGCAGAAACCCCCTGATTCGTCCTTGCCACCTGAGGAAGATGATCCTCCTTTTTGTCTTCCAAGTCAGGCACCTCCCTATCCCGATCCTCCTGCCATGCTGCTGCGCAGCTTTTCTTTTGCCTGCCTCAGCAGGAGATTCCTCCTTAGCACCACAGCTCAGCAAGGGGGTGTCACTGCAGCACTGTCCCTGTGGCTTCCCATTCTTCGCACCACTGCAGGTAGCCTTCCCTTGAGCCCATAACAGATTCACAGGAGGAAGTCTCCTTCTCAGTTCCAGTCCTGGTTTTGCATCTCCAGCAGTGTTCTGTGATGGGGCCAGGAGGAAACCCTCATTCTAGAATTGGAGAACTCAAAACCTCCCTTTTTGGAGTAGACTAGGGCTTTGATTACTTTGCTGGAATGGCTATTTAAGACTCACCACCCCACCTGGAGTGATTATCAACAGATCGTGTTAACTTTGTTTTCTTCAGAGGGGAGGGGAAACATTTTAAAGAGGGCTGAGAAGCAAATGAAATTAGATTCGGGATAAACTACATAGGACAAAGAAACCCTAAGTGGGATTAGAACACTGAGGAGGGGCTAAACACTTTAAAAATTAGTGGGCTTTGAGGAAAGTCTTCCTTCTGTGGCTCCTCATCCCACCGATCTACATAAGATGCTAGAGTGTTGGCCCCTGATATCTGTTGCAAGCTCCAGAAATTTGAAGGCATTGCAGGGATGAACTTGTGCCAGCTGGTAGAGATCGCCCAAAAATTGCTTCATAACAGAGAGGATGTAGAATGGAGATTTAAGCAGGAAAAGAGAAAGATAATGTTGGCAGCTTACAGGAAGAAGGCCTAGTCAAGAGCTAGGAAAAGAGACAAACAGGGAAGAGGTCATTGCACTACCCTAGATCCAGACCAGTGTGCCTATTGAAAAGAAAAGGGACATCATAAACAGGAATGTCCAAAGCTGCTAGAAAAGAGAGAAAAAGAAAGTGTTTGTGATGGAATCAAAAGTCTCAGATTGATGGGGTCGTGGGTCTCTGTTTCTCAGCTCTAGGGAACCCATGCTAACTGCTAAGGTAGGGGAAAACCTACTGGATTTTTAAAAA
>NW_004955625.1:122173-123365 GCF_000276665.1 Chinchilla lanigera
CTTAGAGATAAAAAGACAAACAATTGAATGTTTATACTGACTCCCATTATGCCTTCACCACTTTAAAACTCTCAAGAGGTATTAACCTTGTTACAGGCTGTTTTACTGCTGCTAAGGTAGCTGTGATCCATTGTCTGGGCCACCAGAAAGACAATTCTCTAGAGCCTCAAGGAAACCAAGTGGCAGATCTAGCAGCCAAATAAGCTGCTATTGGAGACTCACACTCCATAGCCTGAGCTCTGATGTCTCCAGTCCTCAAACCACCCTCGTATTCAGAAGCAGAACTGAAGTGGGCCACAATACAATGGGCTACAGAACAAAACAGATGACAAGTTTTGCCAGGAGGAAAGGTGTTCATTCCTGAGGTTGTAGGACATTTTGTGATCCAGGAACTCCATAGCCGTAGTCACTTGGGAAAGATAGCCATGGCAGAGCGGCTTGGCCATGACTTCTATATCTCTAGACTTTGGACCTTATGTGTTTCTGTATCAAAGCAGATGCACAGTTTGTGCTCACAAGCAATCCAGTTTCTCAACCACGACAACAGCCCAGAGTCTGGAGACAAGGGACACTGCCCTTTGAGGATGTCAAGGTGGCCTTTACTGACATTAAACCTACTAGTAAAAATAAAAAGTATTTGCTGGTTCTCATCTGTACATACTCAGGCTGTGTGGAGACCATTCCAACACAGACTGAGAAATCCAGAAAGGTGACAAAAGCCCTGATGGAGTTAATCATTTCCCAGTATGGATTCTCCATGATAATAGGCTCAGATAATGGGCCTGCTTTCATGGGTTGTGTGGTTTAGAGCCTTTCTGCAGCCTTAAGGCTGAAATGGAAGCTACATACCACTTGCTGGCCATAGAGTTCTGGGTAGGTAGAGAGACCAAATTGGATTTTGAAGTCTACCCTACACCAGCTGTGCCAAGAGACTGGGGCAAAATGAGTGACTATGCTTCTGATGACCTTGTTGGGGTCCCCATGCACCCCATACGGGCATGGGCTCACTCTTGTTTGAAATCATATTTGGGAAGCCTTAGCCACTTTTGCCTGTCTTAGAAGGACTAGAGGAGATAGGGACTCTGGAATTGTGGCAACAGATGAAAGCCCTATATAAGGTTTTAAAGGAGCTCCAGCAGGTTATGCTTCAAGGATTCATCACAATTGAGTCAAGAAGTGGATACTAAAACTC
>NW_004955625.1:124455-127671 GCF_000276665.1 Chinchilla lanigera
CAGACTGGGCTACAACGTTAGCTCAAGACCAGCCTGAACTGCATAGCGAGACCCTGTCTCAAAAAAGAAGGCAAAAAAGGACAAAAAATAACCAAAAAATAAGAGAAGTCACTTAAAGTTCACTTAAACTGTAGTTAAACCCCTCCCCTAGGATAGTCATACACCAGAAGAGTGTTATAAAATGGGAACAGAACAAACAGGGTAAATCAGGGAGCAGAATAAATATTAAACCACAATGGTCATGTGGAATCTGGCAAACCAACAGCTTATGGGAAAGGTAAACCTTGTGATAGTTGTGTGACATTCTTATAAATTCCCCCAAAATGAGGTAATCGATACTATGGAAACCTAAAAATGTACTTAAACTGAAGGTGAGACCTTCATGCTTGGGAAATTTTCTGCTATTACTGCTGCAAATAGCCATTTTATGTCATTTGTGTTGACTTCTCTTGTTTTATTGACACCTATCAGTCTTATATTGCTTTTCATTGCATCATCTTGTAGCTATTGAATTGTTATATCCTGGTTCCTTATTATTTTTAAGAGATCTTTCCTTTCACTATCAATAGTTGTAAAGCTGTTTTGGAAGTCTGAAAGTCTATCTTCTGATTTATTCAAGCAGTTTTGCTGGCTTTCAAAGAAATTTTTAATTTCCTGTATATTTCTTTGAATCTGATTCATGCCTTTTAATCCTTTCTTATATTGTTCATTCAAGGTTTCCATCATATTTCTATGTTCCTCTATTTTTTTTAAATCTATGTCTTCTTTAGATGTGCTGAGGAATTCTTTATTGTTGTCATTGCATTTTTTACCTGAGAGATTAGTTCTGATTTGATTTCTTCTATACTCTGATTGTTTCTTTACTTCAGTTGCTGTCATTTAAGAAATTAAAGGCGTGTGACTTCCAAGTTCCTCTATGTCAGTGTCTTCTGAACTTGTTGTCAATGGGCTGGAGGTCTGAGATTACATTTTGCTCCTTCATTTTGACATTTTTTAAACTCCTGATGTTCCCCAGGGCTCAGTTTCATTCCCACAATTTTGGGGGGTGTGGTATCGCTCCTTTTTAAAAAAAATGCTCTAATTACGTGATTCAGGTTGGTCTTGAATTCACCATGCAGCCCATAAAGCCTCAAACTTGTGGTAATCCTACTACCTCAGCCTCCTGAGTGCTAGGATTACAGATGTATGTCAATGCACCCGGCTCAGAACATCATTTTTAAAAGATCTGAGTGTACAAGGAGTTGTTCTAGTATTGAGACCAACATGTTATGGAATCAGAACTGAGACCGTGGTCCAAAACTCAACTCTACTGAGCATAAATGGAGTGTTTATGCTGGGAATCCTAGAGGACAGACTAAGTAATGAAGGATAACTCCTTCAGAAGCTTCCCTTCCTCTACATGTGCTGCTTCTGCCTCACAGTGGTCACAAGATACATCACAAGCAAGAATTCCACTTGTAACAGGCACATACGTTTTTTCTTTTAGAGATAAGCAACTCTTCCATATTCCCTCTTGCTGAACACATAAGAACAACCTGTCTTCTCCTAGGCCCCAAAGAAATGACAGGATATAAAGATTCCAACTCCAAGAGGCCAGGAACTTGATTTATTTTCCACAAGAAAGAGGAGGATGAGCTGAAGATGGCAGAATGTGATAGAACAAGTGTAATGTAAAGATCAGCATTATCTTCCCCTGCTCCTTGTAGAAGAGACCCTTGGACATGTGTAAAAGTGAGATGGGGATTTGAAGCAAATAAACCCTACATTAAACCTCATAAACTTCTTTTCATCTCTCTTATAAAGCAGCATTAAAGTTGCTAACTTTGAATAAATCGTTTTTTCTTTTTACCCAAAGATGGCCTCCTGTGGCTTTGTCAGCAGGCCAGTTCATGAACCTGAGCACATGAGCCTAAATCATGGTAAGTTTTGGTGACCATGGCAAGACAGAAGATGGGGAGGTGGGAGACACCAAGTTAGCATATTTCCCCATTTCTTAGTCTACCTGCTGCTGAAGTTCTCAACCATGCCTGACCCATAACTCCTTTCCACAAAATATATTTTGTGTAATATAGCAATTAAAAAAATGTTTCTTGAGGCAGCATCTTGCTGTGCAGTTTAAGAACACATATGAAAAAAGCACCCTTGTTTCTCTGAGCACTGAGACTTAACCTGGACCAAGAGAGCCTTGTACAGTCAGAGGCAACAGTGAGAATAGGAGACACTGTTTCCTGAGCACCTCTCTCCCGAATCAGCTGTTGGTGAGTGAACTAAAAGGTGCCGAGCACACATTGGTGTTTAGGAACAGCACTGGGTGGGCAGCCCTGCCATTTTATTTTAAAGGTCTTGGGCTTGACTCCAGCAGCAGAACAGCTCCAACATTCCTGAGTGGAAAGTGGGAAGGGTCGTCCAGTCAGAGTAGATGACAACCTTAATAAAGGACTTGTTGAGTAAATGTAGAGTAGGAATAGATTGAAAAAGTAAAGGAGAATAGAAAAATGACAGAAAGCGTGAATACCTAATATAGGAAAGAAATGGAATGCAAGAAATGATTCAAAAAATATCCAGGAATTCAAAATTCCATTGAAAGCTTGTAAACCCATATGAAAGAAAGTGAAGATAGAATATCAGACTTAGAAATAGAATTGCGTTTAGTGGTCATGAAAAGAAAGGTCTATTAAAAATAGCAAGGTCCCATGAAAAATCAGTGCAAGAACTGGAAGATGAATCAAAGAACAAAAGAAAAGCAACAGATTGAGTAGAGTAAATGAAAAAGTAGGAGTCAGAACAAATGATACAAAAAACATGTTCAGAGAGGTACTAGCAGAAAACTTCGTAAGGATGGAAAAAGAATGTGACATACATATACGTGAAGTATAAAGAATGCAACAGGCAAAACCAAAATAAATGCACACCAAGGCATATGGCAATCAAGATTCTGGGAATTCAGCCCAAGAATAGAATATTAAAAGGAGCAAAAGACGTACCCTTAATTTGCCTCCTGGGGAGCTTGGCCTAGTGCCCAACTTTCCACCAACATTGTGGTTTGTGGCTGAGGCCTGGAAGCGATAGGTATGTTCCATCAACTGCCTGAGGACTCTGGCCCCAGCATTCCCTGTTCCACTGAGATTGTGGTTCACAGCTGAGGCCCCTGTACCCTAATCAGCTGCATGGGGAGCTCAGAACGGCACCCCGTTCTCTGCCAACATTGTGGTTCAT
>NW_004955625.1:128156-129124 GCF_000276665.1 Chinchilla lanigera
ATTGATGTATCCTGCAAAACTATACTTCAAATTTAAGGGAGAAATAAAATATTTCCACAACACAGAACAACTGCGGAACTTCATGAGCACCAAACTAGCCCTACAACGAGTACTAAAAATATTCTAGAAAGAGATAACAATGACCACAATTTCAAGAACAACAATAGAAAGGAACCATCTAGCACAGCAAGCACTTAAACAGAGAGTAAAAGTAGGAAACCAACAGCTGGTAAATAACAGAACAAAGATAAGGCAACACATAACAGTTATAACCATTAATGTAAATGAGCTCAATTCACCAATCAAAAGACACAGATTGGCAGAGTGGATCAAGAAACAACATCCAACAATATGCTGTACACAAGAAAGAGATTTAACTCAAAAGTAAATTCATAGACTGAAAGTCAAATGTTGGAAAACATTTCTCCAGGTGACAGGAACCCAGAAAAAAGCAGGGACAGCTATTTTGATTGCAGACATTGCAAACTTCCAACTAAGAATGATCAAAAGACATAAAGAAGGTCATTACATACTTATTAAGGGAAAAGTTCAAGAAGAAGAGATAACAGTCATAAATATGTACGCACCAACTATGGGAGCACACAACTATATAAGACAAACCTTAATATACACGAAGAAACAAATTACTAATAACAGTAATGTAATAGAGGACCTTAGCACCCCACTGACACAAAGAGATAGGTGAACTGGAGAAAAAAAGCAAAGAAATAACAGAACTGAGCCAATCTTGTGAACAAATAGACTTAGTAGACATTTACAGAGTGTTCCACCCCACAACGTGAGAACACAGTCTTCTCAGTTGCACATGAGATGTTCTCTGAAATAGACCCCATACTAGCCCATAGAACATGCTTAACTAAATGTAAATGAATTGGAATTATCCCATGCATACTACCTGACCATAGTGCAATGAAACTGGAAATTAATGAGAAAAGGAACCACAAAAA
>NW_004955625.1:156407-160574 GCF_000276665.1 Chinchilla lanigera
CTCATACTTGGTAAGTGAGTGCTATACCCCTGAGCCACACCCCCAGCCCAGCCAGTTGGGATTCTGATAGCAATTGTGCTGAAACCATAGCTCAACCTGAAGTGCCATCTTAATAGTAATAACGTCTCTGGTCCATGAACACAGATGTCTTTCTATTCATTTAGAGCTTTAATTTAACAGTGGTTTATAGTTTTCCATGTACAGGTCTTGCACCTATTTGGTTATATGTACTCCTCAGTATTTTATTCTTTTCACCCCATGGAATAGTTTTCTTAATATCATTTTAAATTTTCTTTCTGGTGCTGGGGATGGAGCCTGGGATCTTGCATGTACTGGAAAGCCTGCTACATTGAATTACACTCCAGCTCAAAAATTCAGCCAATTTTTGCATAAGGATCTTGTTTCCTAGAACCTTTAACCTTATTAATCTTAGTTTTTTCCTATGTATGCATTCACTGTTGTTTTTCTACTTTCTTTTGATTTGTTGATTGATTGATTGATTGATTGATACAAGGTCTCACTATGTAGTCCAGGCTGACCTTGAACTCATAGTGATCCTCTTGCCTCAGCCTCCTGAGTACTGGGATTACAGTTGTGTACCGCCAGCATGCCTGGCTTGTTCTTTCATTCTTGTACTAGGGACTGAGCTACATCCTTGTCCCTTGCTTTATTTTGATTTTGATACAGGACCTCCTTAAGTAGCTAAGTGTCTAGGCAGGAATCCTCCTGCCTCCCAGAGCGCTAGGATTACAGGCATGCAGCACTATGCCTGGATTCTTTGAAGTTTTCTACATGTCAGGGCATTTCCTCTGCAAATAGATGTAGTGTGATTTGTCCTTTCAACATGGATTCCTTATTGTTTTCTCCAACTGCCTTAACTGGAACCTCCATGCAAATTTTAATAGATATGAGAAGAGGAGATCCTTGCTTTGATGTTAGCCATGGTGTTTTTTCTTTCTTTTTGCAGGTGTCCTTTCTTAGGTTGAGGTGATTCTTTCTAGTCCTGGTTTGTGAATGTTTTGATAATGAAAAGCTGTTAATTTTTAAATGTTTCCACTGCACTGGTTTAGCTGACTGTATTCCTTTTGTTCTATGAATATGGTGTCTTATGTTGGGCCAACCTTGTATTCCTGGGCAAATCTCATTGGCTCATGATGCATAGTATTATCTGTATACTCTGTTGAATGTGATTTGTTAGAATTTGTTGAGGAATTTTACGTCTATTTTCATAAGAAATTTTGGCTCATAATTTTCGTGATTTCTTCCTGTGATTGTTGTATGGGGGCAGTACTGACTCCTAGAATGAATTAGGAAATACTGTGTCCTCTTTTGTATTTTGAAACAGCTTTTGAAGGATTGATGTTATTTCTTCTTGAATTAGTTGGTAGATTTCACCAGTGAAGCCATCTGATCCTGAGATTCTCTTCATCCCACGAAAGAAAAAACAAAAGGCTCTTTTTTGGTGAGATTCTTTGATCAATAACTCAAACTTTTTATTTCAATAGGTGTGTTCAGATTTTGTTTCTTCTTAAAAGAGTTTCTAGGGCTGTATCTGTTTCATCCAGATTATCTAATTTATTGGCTGATAATTTTTCAGTTTTCCCTTAACATCTATTCCATGTCTGTAAGGTGAGTAATAAACTCCTTTCCCCCTTTTTTGAGAGAAAGTCTCACTACTAGTTCAGGCTGGCCTTGAACTTGCGGGGTTCCTCCTCTCTCAGGCTCCCAAGTGCTGGGATTATAAGCATGTGTCACCATGCCTGGCTCTATCTTCTCTTTTGTTACTGATGTTTTTTCTGAGCCAGGATGTCCCTATATAGTTTATTCTGGTCTTGAACTCACTGTGTAGTTCAGGCTGACCTTGAACTCACAGCTATCCCTGTGCCTCAGCCTCCAAATGTTGAGATTATAGGCATGCACCACAATGACCAGCATTTTTGATCTTTTAAAAAACCAATTTTGGGTTATGTTGATTTTCTCTGTTGTCTTTTATTCTCATTTCACTTTTTTCTGTTCTCTTTATTACTTTCTTCTGTCGACTTGCATTAACGTTGCTGGCTTTTTTCCTCCTTTCTTCAGGAGAAGTTTATATTATTGATGAGAATTGTTAATATTTGTATCTGTGTCTATATTTTCTCTTTGCACCCTGCTCTAGCTAGGTTCCTAAAGTCTTGGTGCTATGTGTCTTCATTTTCATTGATGTTCAAAGTATTTCTTTATTGTCCTTGTGATTTCTTGCTGGTTGCTTATATGTGCTTACTTTCTATATTTATGAATTTACCAGACTTCTTTCTGGTATTGATTTGTGAGTTCATTCTACCTTGCCTAGTGAACATACTTTGTATACTAGTCCTTTTACTGCATTGAGAAAGAAGGTAGGTGTGATGACACATGTTTGTAATCCCAGCACGTGAGGCTGAGGAATGAGTATTATAAGTTCAAGGCCATCCTGTGGTACATACCAAGTTTGAAACTGATCTGCACTACAGAGAGAGACCCTGTCTCAAAAGAAACAAACAAGTTTATGATCTATGTGCCCTTGAGAAGAATGTGTTTTTTTCTGTTTTTACATTGCTGTTCTTGGGAAGTGCTGTATACATAAATGTTAGATTTGGTTGGCTTGTAGTGATTCAAGCTTTCTGTTTACTTGCTGATCTTCTGATTACTTGCCATCCTGTTACAGAAAAGGGCATTTTGAATCTCCAGGTACTATTGTTGCATTGTCTGTTTCTCTAATTAGGTTAGATTTTGCTTCATATATTTTCTTTAATTATGTTAGGTTTTATTTCATATGTTTTAGGGCTCTACTGTTATATTTAGCAGAATTGTTTTCATGTTCTTAATGGACAGAAGCTTTTGTTTGTTTGTTTGTTTGTTTTTTGTTTCCTTTGGGTTGCTATGTAACCTAGGCTGACTCAGACTCATGGCACTCCTCCTACCTCAGCCTCCTGAGTGCTGGGAATACAAGTGTGTGCCATCCCACAGCTGGATAAGCCCTTTATCAGTATAAAGTGGCCATTTCTATGTCTAGTAGTGATTTCTGTGTTAAGTTTGTGTTGTCTGTTATTCTTACAGTCACTTCAGTCCCCTTTTATGATTTGCATTGTATACACATTTCTGTCCTTTTACTTTCAATCAACTTGTGTCTTGAACCTAAAGTGAGTTTCTTTTAGGAAGCACATAGCTGGATCATATTGTTTAAAGTCCATTCTTGCCAGGTGTGGCAGTGCATGCCTGTAATCCCACCACTCGGGAGGCTGAGACAGGAGGATCTCCGTGAATTCGAGGCCATCCTGGGGTACTTACATGAGGTCAAGGCCAGCCTGCACTACCTTGTGAGATCCTGTCTCAAAAAAGAGTCCATTTTGCCAATTTCAGCTTTCTAATTGGAGAGCATAATCTATTTACAGTTGATATAAAGAGTGATAAAGTACAATTTATATTTCCCATATCACTATTAGAAAGCAGAATTGAGGAACAGAGTAGATATGAAACATATAAATGGATGTAGGAACATTATTTACTCCAGAAAACATAGTGGCATTATTGGTAAAAATTAGAAATAGTGAGGGAGATGTGAAGGCACTATAAAACTGGGAAGTAAGATAATGATGCATAAGAGATACAGCCTCTGCTGGGCAATGCCAAGGTCAGTAATTTGATGATGAAAATATTACATTTGAATTTTTTCATTAGAGCCTCTCTGGGATTATATTTTATGATAAACTCTGTGCTGGGTTGTTTTATTGGAAAGCAAAAGTGCAATAATGACATGGGCTTGAAATATCTGTTTAAGTACAGAATACGTGTGCTGGATTGCTCATTTCTGTCTGCACTTTCTTCTTCAGAAACTTGGGACAAACACATCTGTCACTCACAGCACTTGAGAACATCCTCTCAAAGGCTCTGGAATTGGAAAGACAGCAAGTAACTTTTTTTCTCAGATTTATTTGATTTAGGTTCTCATTGTTCTTAGGTTTGTTTTGCTGTTTTCTTAAATCAAGTTTATTGATGTATGATTTCTGTGTAATAAAATCTACATATTTGAAGTATACAATTTGAGGCATTTGTATAGTTACGGAAGCAGCACCACATTCCTGCTGTAAAACATTTGGGTCACCTTCAAAAGGTAGCTCGTGTCCTGTGCTGTCAGTTCACTCTATCCAG
>NW_004955625.1:160899-162204 GCF_000276665.1 Chinchilla lanigera
GCCACAACTGAAAACAAAGACAAGAGTTACCGCGTCTTCTTTACCTGATCTTGATATTTCAGTTTATAAAAAAGTTCAGCCTTTTTACTTACTAGGTACGCAGATGTATGTCAGTAATTTAAATGTGCATTTCTTCAGTTAGTGAGCTAATGATGTTGAGTATCTTATGTGTGCAGATGTCTTTTTGTTTTTTTAAGTATGAGGGGTTTCTTGCTGAGCTATGACCTCCCCTCCCACTTTTTTATTTTGTTATTTTGATAAAGTCACACTAATAGTTAAGTTTCCCAGACTGGGCTTGAATTTGGAAAACTCCCACCTTAGTTTCCCAGAGTGCTTGAGTAGAAGAATAGAAGTTTTAAAGTTTTAAAAATTTGATGAAATACAATGTAGCAAGTTTTTCTTGCATGCTTTGTGCTTTTTCATGTTTTACCTAAGAAATCTTTGTTTTAAGAACCCATTGTTTTAAGAACCCATTGTTTCCTCCATAATTGCAAGACATTTGATTTCTTCCAGAAATATACTGTATAATTCTATGCTTACATTTAGGTCCATACCTTTTTTTTAAAGTGGTGTTGGGAATTGAATCCTGGCTTTTGCACTGAGTTCCATCCCGAACACTTTTTATTATTTAGTTTTGAGACAGGTCTCACTAAATTGCTAATTCGCCCAGGCTGGGATCCAACTTGCGATCCTCCTGCCTCAGCTTCTGAGTGTTCAGATTACAGTTAGGTTTATCATCTATTGTGAGCTAATTTTCATGCATAGTGGGAGGTATTTTATTTTATATTGTAGAGTTTTAAAAATTTTTCTGTAGTGCCCTGTTGTGATTTTTAGTGTGTGTTGGTTTTTATACCATTGACTGTAACTTAAATTGTGCCATCCTCCTCCAATATGGCAAGCTAAATAGCTACTTGCTAGTATGGTAAAGTAGTTGAAGGGTTGCAAAACACTCCTCATTTATCACTCTGCTCCAATTGTTTTTGTCAGGTCACCTCTTTGACTAACTTCCCCACACTGTCAGACCTGTTGGTTCCAATCCAGGGTCATCTTCCTCAACTTCCTGCAGCATCTGCTTCCCTTCCCTCCCAGGTCACCTAGACACCGTCCTTTCCAGAGAGTCATAAGAAATTCATGGATTCTTCTCCACATTATACTATCAGTCCTCCCTTTTTCCATCCTTTCCTTGCTGTGTTTTGTGATACTAAGTACCAAACCCGTGCCTTGCTTGTGCTAGGCAAGCTCCCTCCAGCTGAGCTCCCCCACCCCCACTGAGTCCTCCTTGTCCTTTTCAATGCTCCAGTTGTC
>NW_004955625.1:166309-167875 GCF_000276665.1 Chinchilla lanigera
TATTTTAAAACATTTCTCCATTTTACTAATGAAGCACACAAGGAAGGCACAAGGTAGACTAATAGTTATTGCCTTATTTTGACTGTTTCTCATAAACAGGTCACTTAAGATAGTTCTTCACGTAACACTTTACTGTTCTTTCCATTCCTGAATCTTCAAGCTTATTTATGCAAATAAGGATTAAAAAGTACAGAATATTAAACAAGATGTTTGTATTGTCCTCTTGTATGTATATCATAAGGAAATGCCAGTTCTTCATTGTCAACTTGTTTTCAATTGTCTGTTATTAGTCCAAGTGATAGCAATACCATAGCATTAAATAGAAACAAGTTATTCATTATATCAAAAATCTCTGTGTGCTATGTCCTAGTTCTGTCTCATTCGCAGAGGATATATACAAAAACCACTGCTGTAGAGTGTATTACTTTGTTCTCTCCCTCAATAATTCAATTTAATAGTACCTATATTTCTAAAGCTGCTGAAACTGACTCAAATATGTAATGTGTACTATAGCAGCTCAGACCCAAGAAGGTATTTCTTACTTCCTACTTTCATTATTGAATCTAGTATCTCCTAAAAAGTAAGAAACCAGTTTCTGTTAGTGTTAAGCCATGTGCTCATTAGAAATGTGAGGTTTAACAAATAAGTAATACGTGGTACATTTATTCAAGTGTCTATTGCTTGTTCATTATGAACAGATTATTGAATGCTTCCTCTATTTTCTATAGTTTCCCATACAATAACTTTTTGAGTAACCTGAAGTTCAGTTGTGCAGCACATTTGTGGAAAAGGACACATGAAGTATTTCTCTCTATTGGCTTTTTTGACCTGGGAAGCAAAGGGTCGTGTTAACCAATATGCTTGCTTTTTATATTAGCTATGTTTCTATAAGGGATGATGTCCTCTGTATCTCAGAGAGGCTAAAAAGTTTGTTCTTTGCTCCTGTTTGTGAGTTCTCTTTTGTGGGGGCTTTTGGAGAATATTTAAAGCATTACATATCTTTTACTTGTTAAACAAAACAATTACTCAACAACTATGTCATGGCTTTATTGAAATGATTGGGACTGTAAATGAAACATTGTACTGATGAGGAACACCTAGCACCTTAGGGCTGCAGAATTTCCTTTAAAATTATCACATCTTATAATTTCTAGAATGGTAAGTTAGACAACTAAGGCTTGTTTTTTCTTTTGAGACAGGGTCTAACTATGTACGCCGGGTTAGTTTTGAACTCACCACATAGCCCAAGCAGGATTCGAACTTATGCTGATCCTTCTGCCTCAACCTCCTGAGTACTGGAATTACAGGAATGTGCCTACACACCCAGTTTAGCCTTTTTCAAAACAGAATCTTAAAAATGTACATTTAAGATTTGCTTTTCTTCTGTTTTTTTTTTTTTTTAATTCTTAGTTTGTTTTTCATTTAGTCTTCAAGAAGTAAAGCCTGGCATATTGTATTTCAGTGTCACTTTCTCCATGCTGAGAGTTCTCTATTTACATTCATGCTAAATTTTGGTGCCCTCTATAACGCTAGTGGCAGACAACCTTCTGGAACACTAGGCAATAA
>NW_004955625.1:169354-170032 GCF_000276665.1 Chinchilla lanigera
TTATATTTTTCCAAACTCCTATCTCCTTTGTACTATTTGTCACCCTTTCACCTTTCTCCTTATCCTTTTTAAAATTTAGCCCCATTGCATTATTGCTTAACCCTTACTCTCCTACTTTTACTCCACCCTTTTTACAACTGATTTCATAATGATGATGTAACAAAGTGAGCATGAGTCGGTTCTGGACCTGGAGGTATAGCTCAGTGGTACGGTGCTTGTCTAGTACGTGCAGGGCCCTGGTTCCAACCCTACGACCCATCCCCCCTTCAAAAAAGGAGTAGATTCCGGAAGTGGGCTATCTGAGTTTCAACAAAGATGTCTCATTTATTAGCTTTGTAACCTTTTGCAAATTATTTAGTCTATGACTCAGTTTCCCCATCTGTAAAATGAGAATGATGGTAGTTACCATTTCATAAGGTTGTGAAATTTAGAGGCACAAATATCTGTGATACATAAATTAACACCATACCCTTCTATGAATGTTAGTTGTTGTTATTATTATTTATTCTCTGAATTATGTGCAGAACTCACCTTTGTCCCTTGTTTTCTGTATTAAGCACCCAGTTTGTGCCCAGTGCTGGAAGGATAGTACATTGGGAGCCAGTGAAGGGTAATGTTTGTTCTGGAACATGAAGATGATAGGATAGAAGGGCAGGAAAATGCATTAAAAGGGAGCTG
>NW_004955625.1:171795-172924 GCF_000276665.1 Chinchilla lanigera
ATGTGTCTTAGTGGTAGAGATCTTGCCTAGCATGTGAGAGAAACTGTCCTCGATCCCAAACACTATAATTAAATTTTAATTTAAATGAAGATGAAATAGCTGACACTTCTGAAGCCAGATCATCAGAATTTGGAGAAAATGTGCATCAAAAAACCCCAGGAGATTACTCAGTTTCAACATAAACCCACGTGGCTGAGGAACATGCCTCTGCCTCAGCTACTGTGAGATACTTGGGCTTCCTGTGCTCATGAAAGCTGAACAGCTACAACTCAGTGATCCAGCACCTAACAAAAGAAGAAGCCATTCCACAGCCTCTGTGTGAGACTGATCTGCAAGCAGCTCTGGCAAAGAGAAGCACAGAGAGAGGATCCTTCACAAGTGCCAGGAGAGACATAACTACGTGCTTCTGTGATCACAGCCAACCCAGCAGCACTCAGTCCCACTCAGTGACCTCCCTGAGCTTCTCCAGGGCCAGCCCACCAGCCAAGAGGAAGTGATGGCTTCCACTGGCCCAGGCTGAGTGAGCTGGATGAGTGGACACACTCAACTTCCCGGTACTAGAGTGACACCTACCATTCCAGCTGCCCCCAAAAGGGATTTAATGCAAATGCCAGACAATGCTTAGGGCCAGGACCAGAGGATCAGACACCAGAAACACCTCTGACCTCAGTATGGGGAGAAGAATCTCTACTTCCCCATACCATCCGCCACCCGAGGCCTTGAAAATACTAGTCAAGCTGCTCCACGTCTATGTGCCCAGATCTGAGGTAGCACCTGGAGATGGTTGTAGATGGGGCAGCTGCAGGGGTGGGTAGGGTGCAGTGTTGTGAGAGAAACATGATGAAGAAAAACACTGTGAATGTAAATAATGTGTTCTCAGGGTGAGCAGGAGCCTGTCTAAGGTGGAATGAGCAGCAAGTTGAGGTGGAGTGTTGCCGTGGGGCCAGCAGAAGAGAAAGGACATGGAGATATCACTGTTACTAAGATTGGAGAGGTGTTAGGAACAGAAGCAGCAAGCCTCGGGGTTAGTTTAGCAAGGACTTAGCGATCAGATTCCTACTATTGATAGGAGTGGAAAAGAAATCTACATGATGAGCTAGGAATTTGGGGATCAGGTCTGTGAGGACAA
>NW_004955626.1:0-38185 GCF_000276665.1 Chinchilla lanigera
TTCTGTAAATTGATACACTGACTTTTGTTGGTATGGGCCTATGTAGCTATCCATGTCTCTGTGTGGTAATTACCCATCTCTCAGTGTGCTACGTATCAGGCATGCAGGAACAAAGGACAGAGATATGCTCCAAAAACAGTTTGCAAAAATACTTCTACCCACTGACACTTCCTCCAATTAAGAGGGAAAGTTTTGTGTTTTGCTAATTTTAGCCATTCTGGAGGAAGGCTAATTTGCTAATTTGCTAATTTTAGCCATTCTGGAACGTAGGAAGGGTTGACTTGTGTAATTCTTATTTGCTGCTCCCTGGTCCCAAAACACTTTGGCATGGTTACCTGAAAAAGAACCAGTGGATCTTAGTTTTGAATGACACATTTGGATATATTGTTCACGTAGAACCTCTTCCTTTGAAGGATGCATGCATTGTGGATGAGCTAAATCATGCCAGTTATCACCTATGACGTCACATCCTCGGTTTTCATTTGAAGTCAGAACATTTACTACCCAGTCCTCCAGCTGTCCTCAAAAATAAATTACATTTCCCTTATTTATGAGGTACTGTCATCAAAGACCAGCACTAATCATGAATCTAGCTAATGTTTTAAACCCCTTCATCTACAAATAACAAAATACAAAATTTTTCATGTTCACATACAAAATTTAGTAATATTTACTATATTCTGAGTGATAAAAACACTAGTAAATCTGAAGTTATGTAAATCTTATAAAATATGCTCTCAGCCTAGAGTAGCATTAAACTGTACATCAACAAGAAACACATAGTTGAAAATCTCAAAATTTTTGGAGATTGTAAAACAGACTACTATTGATAGGCATCTAGATTATTTCTGCAGCTTAGTTAATGTGCTTGCTCTCCTGTAAATCTGTCTGTCTATCTATCTGTCTATCTATCTATCTATCTATCATGTATTCATCCAGTCCTTTCTTTTTCCAGAAATATGCCCATGAGGTATAACAGTGAAATTTTCCTTCTATTTAGTCTTTTGAAGAATGTAATATTTTTCATATTTAGCAGACTTTTCAGGGTTCTCCATAGTGATTTCCATAGTGGCTGTCCTTGTTTACACCCCCATTAACAATGTAGGAGGATTCTTCTCCCCTCCAAATCCTTGCCAATATTTGTTTATTTTTGCATTTCTGATGGGACTTATTCTGACCAGAGTGAAATGGAATTTCAATATTATTTTAATTTGCATTTTCTTAATAGCTTAATATAGTCACATGCTTTCTCATCATTTGAATTTCTCATTTTGAGAAATATCTGTGCAGTTCATTTGCCCACTTTTTGTGGAGTAGATTAACTTATGGCTGTTAGTTTTTAAAAGTTATTATATAGTTGAGATATTAGCCCTCAATCAGGAAAGTAACTAGCGAAGATTTTCTCTCATTCAATAGGCTGCTTATTCAACTGGATAATTTTTCCCTGTCTTTATGAAGCAACTTTTAAAATTTGTTGTAGTCCCATTTGTTGATTCTTAATATTATTTCTGTGCTTTTAGAGTACTTTGCCTATGACTCACACGTTACTCTGATAAGAACGTATGTGAGAAATTCCATCATGGCTGACTCAAGGCAACAGTTCTTAAAGGACATTCAGAGGATAGCTCAGGGAAGTGCAGGTACTCAGTAAGACGTGCAAACAAAGACTAAAGGATTAAAAGGCAACCTGAAGGAGAAGCCCACAAGATGAATCCCAATATCAAGGATACTTAGAAATCGAACCTCTTGATCCTAGGGCTGCTTATACCCCAGTTCCAGGGAACACACTATTTGGAAGGGACTCTAAACCCTTGGGGGAAGGAGCTGAGTACTGCCGTGCCTTGCAGCCATTCTCTAGGACCTACCTGTGTTAATTCCCTCTTCACTGGATAGGGACCCTGAGGAGTGAAATATTCAGAGGATTAGAGAAGCTGAAAACCAGTGAATAATATGGAGAGAAGTGACTGGGTTATGACTAGTGGGCTTTGAGAAAGAAATAAAAAGGATAACAGTCCTGGTAAGGGATGGTGTGTTGCAGAGGTGGAGAGTGGTTTTGACCAGTGTGATTTTGGAGGGGATAAAAGACACTGGAGCAGCACCACAGTAGGCCCTCTCTCATTGTTCCCGAAATATCAGCAACCTGCGTGCCAGTGGGACGTCCAGCCTGCTGCCCACCATTCAGAAGCATCAAAAGTTGATGCCAGCAGAGGAAACTTCCCATTACCAGCCAAAATCTCCATAGCTTTGGAAGCCCTAAGCACCACTGACTTCACAGCCTGGTAGGTGTGAGTTCAGCAAGTATACAGTGTCAGATATAAGAGGTGTAGTGAGGGAGTTGTACAGTATGTTCCTGCTCACCCTGAGTAGTATAGATTAAGCAGACCAAAGCAACTTCCTAAGGGAAACTGATGGAAATCAAGAAGACCCTTCAGAAAACAATGGAAAGACTTTGTTTTTGGCCAGCTCCACTGTGCTGTCTCTTACTTTGACATAGTTGAAGGTATCCAATCAAAACAAAAGTGAAAACCTCTAGGTAGTAATGCCTACAGGACAGTAACGAAACCAAGAAGAGCTTTGCCTGCAGAGGAAACTAGAAGTAAGATCAAGTATCCTTTCAAAACTCCAAGCTTCCTCACTTAGTAGCAAGTTAGGGAATAAATCATATGGGGAAACTGTCTCAACCATCAGTAGTAGACTTGTCTAATGCCCTTGAGTCATACCTAGTGGATGCAAGCTAAGTTCCCCAGTTAATACTGGTTGAATTTTGACTGCAATATGAATAGACTGAGAAATCTCCTTACTTTTTGTGTTATTGTATGTGTGTGGCTGGTATTTTTAACAGAATAAAAAATTTTAAAACATTGAAAATGATACAAAATTTCAAAACAAGATGATAGGAAATCAACAATTGTTGTTATATTGCATATTGTTATCTTCAGAGTAGTTGTCAGCTTGCCAGATATGGGCATGCAAAATTGATAAAAAATTAAGAATTAACAGTTCCTCTCAATAAACCAATGGAAACTAGTAGTACAATTATCTTAGCTATCTTGTGTACATATATATTATTTTCCCATCAACCTTTCTTTTTAACTCTTTTCTCTCATCCAGATTATTCTTTCCTTTTGAGCAATTTTTTTCCTTTTCATGAAGAAAAAAGAAAGGAATGGAGAGTGAAAGAAGAAAGAATTGACTGGTACAACCACTGGATTTTTTCCTTTTTTAATTCTCTGTTCTTTTCTTTCTTCATCTGGAATGTATATGAGTGGTGTTTGTATATGTGAAAATGGAAATGATAATTCTTTAGTTTAAAAAGTATCTTTCGTAGACATGTCAAGTTAACCCTCATAAAAATTGTTTATAGAGTATTCAAATATAGGGTTTCTAGTAACATGTTAATTGATTCTGATATAATAATAGCTTCTTTCATTCCCCAATTTTAATTACCTTCTTCTTTCTTTTGCCCTGCACCCCCAAATCACCTTACAAATCACATCTCAAGTTGACTAGTTCAAATATAAAAATAAGGAAACATATCTATTTTCTTTCTTTCATTTGCTGTTATCACTCTTTTCTTTTTTTCTTCTTTCTGGACTATTCTCTTCCTTTTCATATTGTGCCAAGGAATTGAAGAGGCATTGTGAAAACTGTGCTAAATAAGAAAATTGTGTTCTCAAGTGAATAATGAAATCCTATGATCAAATAAGAAACCACCAATATATTGACAGTTATATTAAAGAAAAACAAAGACAATAGCTATAAAAAAAGGAACAAAGGCAGAAAACTCATCATCTCTGAATTTCTTCAGTAAATACTTTCAGTTCCCTGGGGTTTTTTTTCACAGGAGTATCAAGCGCAACATCCTATGAGACTAGTGCCAATCTTCAAATCACTTCTGACTAGGAAAAACACTGGAAGCCAAACTGCTGGCACTCAGTGCTATTCCATTTGAGGACTCACTATAAATTATCTGTGAATAATTATAAACACTGGAAAGTAGAAAGGCCAGATAGGGAAAATATTAGACGCCAGGGAAATCTGAAAGATTAATAATGAGATTAAATTCCAGGAAACAATTGACAATATCAGAACTTCTGTAAATAAATAGTAAAAGAAAGTTCTACTTCATAGTCTGATTAAATGCAATGTCT
The DNA here is from genome assembly GCF_000276665.1 of Chinchilla lanigera. Classification (NCBI taxonomy): domain Eukaryota; kingdom Metazoa; phylum Chordata; class Mammalia; order Rodentia; family Chinchillidae; genus Chinchilla; species Chinchilla lanigera. The sequence goes on from NW_004955626.1 coordinate 4,152, forward strand.
AGATCTGAAGCTTAGAGTCCCATGACCACAGGCTCTTCTTAAATGACTCATTTATGGCTTCACTTTGAAGAATCTTCTCAGAGCTTCCGTTATATCTTTATTCCTCAGACTATAGATGAATGGGTTTAACATGGGAGTCACAATGCTGTACATTACTGATGCTCTTGCCATTGAGTGTGAGTTTTGTGTAACAGAAGAACTAAGGTAAACACCCAGAAGTGTACAATAAAATAAGGAGACAACAGAGAGGTGAGATACACAAGTGGAAAATGTTTTGTATTTCCCCTCAGCTGATGAGATTGCACGAATGGCAGAAACTATCTTAGCATAAGAGTAAAGAATTCCGGCTAGGGGACCACCACCCAACAGCACAGCTGCAACGTATATCACCATGTCATTAGCAAAGGTGTCAGAACAGGCAAGAAGGACCAATTGATTAAGTTCACATACAAAGTGTGGGATTTCTAAGTCTGTACAGAAAGACAGCCGCAGTGCCATTAAGGTTTGCAGCAAGGAATTTAAGGCAGTTGTGATCCAGGACCCCAGTAGCAGATATCCACAGAGCCTGCGGTTCATGATGACCATGTACTGCAGGGGATGACAGATGGCAACAAAACGGTCATAGGCCATCACAGCTAAGAGGAAATTGTCCAAAACCCCAAAGACTATGAAAAAGTATACCTGAGCAATGCAGCCCTCATAGGTGATAACCTTGCTTTGTGTCTGAATGTTCACCAGCATCTTTGGGACACTGGTAGAAGTGAAACAGATGTCTGCAAATGACAGGTTAGAGAGGAACAAGTACATGGGTGTGTGCAAGTGAGAGTCTGAGATTGTGGCAAGGATGATGAGTAGGTTCCCAAGCACAGTGACCAGGTACATGAATAGGAATAGTCCAAAGAGGAAGGGTTGCAAGTTGGGGTCCTCTGAAATTCCACGAAGAAGAAATTTGGAAGTTTGTGTTTCATTCTCTGGTTCCATATAATTGGTATAACTAAGAGAAAAAAATATGACACAGTTATGGAATATTAACTTGTCAAAAAAAGCTATCATTCATATTCTGTGGTCCAGATTCTAATTGCTACTTTGGTTTGTAAATTCGTTCTCTTTAACATAATCCCCTGGACATGACTGATGTAGAATTCTTGTCTCACTCTAATCTACACTTTATATTAAATATTCAAGTTTCTTCACACCTTTGAGGAGTATGATTTACTGATGGTCAAGTTTGGGACACTGTCTACACGTGAATGGTTAGTATTAAAAATACAAATGTCCCTAAAGTCAAATAAAAGAGAAATAATAAAAGCAAATTGAAGGAAATACAATTAAGGAAGGGAATAATAATATATGTCAGATAGTGACAAGTACTATGCAGGCAGAAAAGCAATTAGAAGAATGTACACAGAGGGTCTTATTTTGTATTAGGTCCTGAGGTAAGACAGGCTGATAGGTAACACTTGTGAGGAGATCTTCCTAAAAAGAAGGAGGGATCCACAAAATAATTTCCAGAGATTTATAGCTGGGAGGGGAAGTAGCTACTGCCTGAGGAAAGTGCTTGTTTTGGGTGTTCAAGGTCAACCAGGAGCCAATGTGACAAGAAGTGTAAGCAAGAAGGATACTGACATGGGATGGTACTTGAATAAAGAAGAAAAAAATAGCCTCATTGCTGCTGAAGAGTCAAGATACAAAAAAAATCCCCCTGTCCTGATGTTGCATTTGCCATTTTAAGTTGACCCCAAGGATCAGGGAGAATTGAAATTCATTCCTGTTTGCATCTATTTCTTACTTTATGATCTGGCTTCTGTATTATGAATTACATTTTAGAACATATTGAAGCCAGTTTCTGCTACATGCTTTCTCCTGTAAAAGCAAACACATACACACAAACACAAATGCACATGTGTGCACACACACATTTATACATATACACAACTTGCTTAAGCATATATCACAATCTACTACCTCCTAGGGCCATGTTAACAACATTTTCTTCTCAATTTAACTCTCACTATTTAAAAGGAATGGATACCAGGCAATGTATCAATATGAAATTGGTTTATCTGAAGGTATGTAAGAATTTCACCCTTAAATTCCAGTTTATAAATCACATACACCGGTCAGCTAGGGCATCTATTTCATTATTGTCATTTCCACCCCATGTTTAAAAAAATGCAGCAATCTGTTCAGTAAATAAGGAGAGAGACAAACTGAATAGGTCTGAGGAGAAAAGACTGTAGGAAAGTATAAGCTTCTTGGTTTGTAATTATGTTCCAACTTTAATTATATCCCCTGGCGAATATCCAAGAATTATAAAATATAACTGAATATAAATGTATCAAAAGAAAAATGTAATGATGTCTTTTATGTACCGATATGTACAGATTAATTTACATAAAGTTAAAAAAACACTAAAGAAGAATTAACAAATGGTCCAGAAAGGAACTCTACAAAGAACAACAAAATTTGAATGTTTTTATATGAGCCATTAGATTTATTTTTGTACCACATAACATGGGTTTGAGTAACTGGTAGTTTGGCATTTTTATGCACATATAATAATTGTATATATTTGTAGAGTAATATGTGATATTTTAAAAACTGCATACATTGAGTAATTATCAAATCAGTATAGTTAGCACATTCACTACCTCTAACATTTTTCTTTGTGATAAAATCCTTCAATATCCTCTCTTTCAGCTATTTTGAAATTTATTATATATTACTGTTAACTATAGTTAAACTACCATGCAATAGATAATCCAAACTTGTTCTTTCCGCTAACTGTACCACTAGAACTGATCAATATTTCTCCATCTCTCCATTCTCTCATGTCTCCAGTCACTGATAATCATTCCATTCTTTAATCCTTTGAGGTGAACTATTTGAGATTTCACAGTTAAAACAAATTAGTATTTGTCTTTCTAGGGGAATAAGCCAGAAAGAAAAAGATAAGTACCAATTGATTTCTGTATGGGCAAAGCAGATGAAACAGCCTTTTTCTTAATTTTTATTTATGTGGAATGTTTTGTGTTATTTCTGGTTACAAATTTCTGGTTATTTCAGATTACAAATCTTTGGAGAAATTGTATGGGCACTATAAATCCGGTTGTGATATTCATCCAACATGCAGAGGCCTGGTCTTCTCAGACTATATTCAATAAACCCGGGAAGTATGACCTTTCATACGGAATAAAGTCCTGTATATATCTGATCCCTCAGAGAACCATATGACACACGTGTTTATTACACTATACTTTACCTTGACATTATGAAGCAAGGTCCAAATGAACAGACTTTGTTTCACTTTCTGTTCTAATAGCAATACGTGAGTATATCCTCAAGACACAAGTTAAAATTAAACAAAAGAAATTGTGAAGAACTTTGGCAAAGGAATAAAATAAGGTTAAAGGGAGTGGTTAGAATAACTGTATTAAAAGATTGAAGAAAGCATCAAATATTAAGCAAAAGAAGATATATAATACAAATAATTTGACATTATCTAAATAGATTAGTAATTAAAGTGGCAAAGATCTACATGTAAAAACGTGTCATAAACAATGTTCTTTGAATGTTGTGGTCCATAGTAGATGATCAGTTTATATTTCTTGAGTGAATCAGGAATTACACATCAGCATATATGGTTATTTACTACACAGCAAGTATGTATTTCAACTTAGGTGAAAAACCCTGAATGGAAACTAAAAGTTTGCTTTGTGCAGAAGAAATTCCACAGAGAAATTTTGTGGAGATGCCTATCTGTATGGGAGAAATTAATTGTTACACTAGCTAAAATATCTTATGTGAAATCTGAACATTACGCACTTTAGTATGGAGGCAAACAGTATCACTTAGAGGAACATCAAGAATTACTTAAAGTTCCTATGTGGGCAAACTCATCTGTATAAGGCAAGAAACTTGGAGTTAAGAAAATAAAAATATTTCATTGACTATAGTTGAAACGTTTTAGAGGAAAAATATTATTTCAAAAATAGAGAAAATAGTAAACTGGAAAATTCCATTGAAATGTTGACACATGTAGAAAATGGACATGAGAAAATAAAAAGCAAATCAAAATGATATTCCATCTTAGAAATAAGAAACGACCTCACTTCAACCTATGATCTTTCAAGCTAATGCATCCTTCTTCTATTCCACCTAGTTAACTGCAAAAAGTCCTCAGATATATATATTCTATTTGTAATGATTTTAAGCCCTACAATCCCTATTCTAACTGAGCTTCTGTTGTCATTGCTTAAGTTTGTAAATGAAACTTACATTGCTGGGTCCAGTGTTTGCTTCTCTTTTCAGCAAGGTAAATATTTCTATCAATGTATCTGTCAAACAAGCAAACAAATAAGCACAGTAGTATCAAAATCCTAGGCTAGGGTTAGCTGGCTCTCAGCATCCCAGGTAAAAAAATTTTTGTCTCCTAGTCTCTCAACAACCTTCCTGAAGTACCTGCTGGGTTGAAGGACTCACCTGGGTGGAGTTTCTGAATAGACGTTCTCTGTGTGGTTTTCCAAATTCTACCTCAGTTAGAAACTGAAGATATGTTGCCAACACAGGCACTGGTACTTGAGGCAGATGCAGCAATGTAGAGTAAAAAACACATCTTATCCAGGCAAATGTTGCACATGGCAAAGGCCTAGGGAAGGGAGATATTTACAGCTCTGCCTGTGTATTCATTAGGCATATTACCCTCTTGTTGTTCCGTCATTCAGCATAAAATTTCCCTGTGGAATTTCTTCTGCACAAAGCAATTTTTCTTGCTGATTTTCTGTTCCCATGACACTAAATTAAAAGTCAGGTAAGTCGGTCTTATTACATCTTTTCCATGGTGTGTTATGGATTCAGTGATATAATATACTTACAACTAAACTCAGCCCTGAGATAGTTTCCTTTAAGTCAAACACTGAGAAACATGTCTTAAGTAGGTCCTTTGGATCACCAAGAGCATAACTTGTGTTGGTGACACCAGCCCCTAAGTCTACAGGAAGTATAATATTCATTACCTCAACAAGTATTTTCACTCTGATCTCTTATATGAAAATGAGTACTACAATCTTTGATTCATTATTCATTTTCCCAAACAATTAAAAAAAACTAGTAGCACAATTTAAAAACTATCATTTCATCATGTACTTAGAAAATACTTGATCATTCAAAGAGATCTACTGTACTTAGACCTTTTATGAATATTGTTTTGAGATTAGCAACTTATAAACATTCTTTTATTGTACATATTTGTAGTACCAATAAAACAAAATGATTGTGGTATTTATATGCATTAGTGGTATTGTAGTACCAATAAATATAATGATTGTATTCATTATGGGGACATAATACACATACACAGAACATGACAATTCCCTTTTAAATCTCTTTTCCTTCTTTTTCTTCCCTTCCCTTTCTCTTCCCTCTGCTTCTTGGGTCCCTTTTATATGCTAAAGATCTATCATAATATTTCCAATTGTCTAACTTTAATTTTACTCATTATTTATATTTTAGGTTTCTCATGTAGGAGAAAACATGTAATAATTAAACTTGTGTGTCTCTTTTAGTTCACTTAACATTGAGGTCTCAAGTTGCATACATTCCTAAAAATACTCAAGTTTTATCTTTTCATGGCAGAGTAGTACTCCACTGTGTATAAATATAACATACTCTTTATCTATTGATCTGTTGATGGACATACAGGCCACATTCAAGATTTATCTATTGTGAACCGTGCTGCTGTAAGTATAGGTGTGCATGTAACACTGTAATATGTCTTTCACTCTTTCAGGAGCTATCTTATAAAGGAATTGCTTGGTTGAATGGAACTTCTAATCTTAGTTTTTTGAGAAATTTCTATACTGATTTGCATAGTGATTGTACTGGTTTACATTCACACCAACAATGAGGAAGTGTTAATTTTTCCTGCAGCCTCACTAGACGTTACTGCTTGATTTCTGGATGGTCACCCTTTTGGGGATGACATGGAATCTCAGTGTTGTTTTAATTTGCATCTTCCTAATGGCTACATATGTTGAACAATTTTTGTGAATTTGTTAGCCGTTTGTCCTTCCTCTGAGGAATGTTTATTGAATTCAGGTGCTTATTTATTGATTGTATTTTATTTTGGAGGGATTTAATTATTTTGAAATGTTTACATATTCTGGATATTAATTTTCTGTCTGAAGAATAGTGTCACAATTTTTCCTATTTTGTAGGTTGTCTCTTTTTTGGTTGTATTCTTTACTATGCTGGGCCCTTTTAATTGGATAAGATCCCATTTGTTGATTTTTACCATTATTTTCTATGCAACTGGCGTTCTGTTCAGAAAACATTTGCCTATGCCTTTTTCTTTTATTTATTTATTTATTTATTTATGGTTTTTTTCCGGTACCGGGAACCAAACTCACGACCTTATGCTTGCCAGGCAGGCCCTTTGCTGCTGAGCTAAATCCCCAGCCCATATGCCTTTTTCTTCAAGAGTTTTATCTATTTTATCTTCCAGCAGATTAAGCACTTCTTTTTCATGTTTACAATATGGGTTCTTTATTTTTCACTGGGCTTTTGCACATAGCATAATATTTTCAATATTCATTCATATTTTAGCACATATCAATACCATGTTTTTAATAAAACACAAATATATATGATGATCATTCTATCTACAATATTTTAAAGACTATCAATATTTTAAACAGTTCTAGGTTCATAGCAAATTAAAAGAAAAGTACAGGGATTTCCCATAATCCCAATTATCCCCAACACACATACATATCCTCCCCTTTTGGCATTATCCCCCACTACAGTGGTATACGTTCTAATGTTTCGATCTTTGATCCATTTTGATTTTAGTTTAGTACATGGTAAGAGACAGGATCTAGGTTGAACCTTCTGCATGTGGGTAGCCAATTTTACCATCACCATTTATCAAAGCGGCTATTTTTCCTCCAACAAAAGTTTTTGGTTCTCTTGTGAAAGGTCAGATAACTGAAGACACCTGGAACTTTTCTGCAATCTCTATTGTTTTCCACTGATCTTCATGTCTGTTTTTTGCTCATTTTTTTTGTCAGTACCACACTGTACTTTCTCACTGTATATTTGTAGTATAACTTGAAGTCCAGGATTGTGTTTTCTTTTGTCTTGCTCTTGTTGCCCAGAATTGCTATTCTATGTTTCATCAGTTCCATATAAATTTTAGAATTTTTTCTTTAGTTCTGTGAGAACTATTGGTATTTTGGTTGGGATTGTGTTAATCTATATATCAGTTTTGGAAGTATGGCCATTTAAACTATAGTGTTGGGGCTGGGGATTTAGCTCAGCAACAAAGCGCCTGCCTGGCAAGCGCAAGGTCATGAGTTCAGTTCCCAGTACCGGAGAAAAACAAAAACAAAAAAAAAAACAAAACAAAAAAAAACTATAGTGTTTCTGACTACCCAGAAACAGACAGTATATTTTTATTTTCTTAGGGGCTCTTTGATATTTTCAGCATAGTACAGTTTTCATTGTAGCAAATTTTTCATCTTGTTGGTTAGGTTACTTCCTAAGTATTTAATGCTTCATTCTGTTATTATAAAAGGCATTCCTTAATTTAGGGTTCCTTAATTTAGTCCTAATTTAATTTAAATAAAACTTCCTTAATTTCTTTCTCAGTGATTTTATTATTGGTATGCAGGAACACTACTGAGTTTTTGTGTGTTGACTGTATCTTTTAATGATACAGATTTTGATTATGAATTCTGGAAATCTTTCAGTGTAATTTTTTGAGACAATATAGTGAATGTGTATAATGATAATTTAACTTCTTCCCTTCCTGTACACACCCCTTTTATTCCTTCTTACTGCCTGTGGCTCTATTGAACAAGAATGATGATAGAAGATATCATTGTATTACATCTGATTTTTAGAGAGAAATCTTTCAGTTTCTCCCTACTTACTATGATGGTGACTGTTAATTTGTTATACGTGGCTCTTATCAGATTGAGATATGGTCCTTCTGTGCCTATTTTCTTTAGAGTTTTTATCATGGGCTGTGTTTTTGTCAAAGGCTATTTCTGCACCTATTAAGATGATCATGTGATTTTAGTCCTTGCTTCTGTTTATGTAGTGTATTAAATTTACTGATTTGTCAGGTCCCCCAAATTCAAAGATACAATAAAAAAAAAGAGCACCTGAGATGAATACATACCTCAGAAATTCAAACAGCAATAAATATATGAGAAAATGTTCACCATCATTGGTCATTCAAGAGATGCAAATGAAAACAACACTGAGATTCCATCTCACCCCAGAAAGAATGGCTATCATCAAGAAATCAACCAACAACAAATGCTAGAGGGGCTGTGGGCAAAAAAGTAGCACTTCTTCACCTGTTGGTGAGACAGGTTCAATTACTGTGGAAATCAGTGTGGAGATTCCTTTAAAAACCAGGATTAGAGGCTCCATTTGACTCAGCTATTCCCTTTCTGGGTATCTTTTCTGAAGAACTAAATACATCATACCACAGTGATATATGTGCACCCCGTTCATAGCAGCACTATTTGTAATAGCTAAGTCTTAGAAACAACCCAAGTGCCCATCAACCAAGGAATGGCTAAAAAAAGATGTTGTTTATGTAATGGAGTACTACTTAGCCATTGAGAAGTATAAATTTGAGACTTTTATAGGTAAATGGATTAAACTTGAGACCATACTTATAAGTGAAATACATCAGACCATATGTGAAAATATATTGTTACTCTCCTATTAGCCTGATTTGAAACAGTGTTTCACTTTTATTTTTTTTTCTTTTTAAAATGAAAAATATTACTGATTTGCCTAGGTTAAACCATCCCTGCATCCCTGGAATCAATCTGACTTGGGCATAATGTGTTATATTTTCTATGATTTGTTGCATTCTATTTGACTGAAACTTATTGAGAATATTTGTGTCTATATTCATTTGGGAGATTGGTCGGCAGTTCTGTTTGTTGATTGGGTCCATTTTGGTTTTGGAGCTAGAATAATGGTAGGTTTCAGAAATGACATTGGGAGTATTCTTTCTTTTTCAATTTTATTGGAAAGTTTGAGGAGTATTGACATTAGATCTTCGCTAAAGTTCTTGTAAAATTCAGCAGTGAATACATCAGCACCTGGGTGTCTCTTAGTTGGTAATTTTTAAATTACATCTTCAATTTCATTAGCTTATATTGGGTTATTTAGGAGCTATAGACCTTTTTGTTTCAGCTTTAATAGTCCATTTTTATCTAGGAATCTATCCATTTTTTCTAAATTCTCCATTTTATTAGAGTGTAGGTTCTCAAAGTAGTTACCCATGATCTTCTGGATTTCAGTAAAATATACTGTGATTTCACCATTTTACAACTCTAATTGCATTATTTGGATCATTGTTTTCCACCTTTTCTTTATGTGATTGTCTAGGGGTTTGTCAATTTCATTCACTCTTTTAAAAATCAACTCTTCAATTCTGTAATTCTTTGTATTTTTTAGGGTCAATCTTGTTAGTTTTTGCTCTGATCATTATGATTTCCTTCCTTGATTAGCTTTGGATTTGTATTGTTCTTGTTTTTATACAATACTGAGGTTGACTTTGTTGTTTATGTGAATTTGTTCTTTTTCCAATGTGAACATTCCCATTATACTCCTTCCTTTTAGTACTGCTTTTGTTGTGTCCCAAGGGTTCAGGTATGTTTTACTGACATTATTATTTGATTCTAGGAACTCTCTAATTTCTTCCTTGATTTCCTCACTGGCATTGATTATTCGAGAAGGTATTGTTAAATTTCCATGTTTTTGCGTAGTTTCTGTGGTTTGTTTTGCTATTGATTTTTGGTTTCATTGCACTATGATTTTTGGTTTTGTGTACTATGATTTTTTTGCATTTGCTAAAGCATGTTTTATCAGTTAGTATGTGGTCTATTGCACACAAAGTCTCATGTCCTCAGAAAAATATATATTCTCTTGTTGCTGTATGGAAAATACTATTAATTCCATTTCTTTTAACAATCAGTTCAACCCTTATATTTCTTTTTTGAATTTTTTCCTAGTTAATCTCTTTGTGACAATGGGGTATTGAGGTTACCATTATAATATTGTTGGTGTTTATCTGATTTTTAAATGTCAATTCATGTTTTTTTTTTTTTTGAAGTTGGGCATGTCAGAGATTGGAGCACATATGTCTATATAATTTTTATCCCTTCATTTTGAATTGTTTCCTTAACTAATATGCAGCAAATGACCTCCTTTGTATCTTCTGATGAATTTTGGCTTGAAATCCAATTTGTCTAAACTTAAGATCATGATTTCTGCCTTTATCCAGGATTTTGTTGCATGGAATATTATTTTCTATCCTTTGATTTTTTTTTAAAATCTGTGTATCTTGAATTATATGTGTTTCTTGTATACTGCCTATTGTTAAGTCTTGTTTCTTGATTAAATTTGTTTATCTGTGTCTCTTGATTAGGAAATCAGGGCCATTCATATGGAAAATTATTACTGAAAGCTGTTGAATTATTCCTGGCTTTGTATATTTTTCCTTTTGCTCATTCTTGCTTAACTGTTCACACTGCCAGGTGTACTTATTATACTTGAATTAATTGGCATTACTTGCTTCATTGTCTCTTTCTAAGATATTCTGAGAATTTTTTTGAATGCTGGTTTTTCAGTTTTGAATTTCTTGACATGTTCTTTGTCATGGAAACACCTTATTTCCCCATCAGTTTTGAAGAAAAGATTTGCGGAGTATATAAGTCTGGGTTGGAAGTGTTTACCTTTTAGGGCTTGAAACACTTTACTATAAGCCCTCCTGGCTTTTCAGTTTTGTGTTGAGAAGTCTCCTGTAATTCTAATAGGTTTTCCTTTACAAGTGATTTGTTGCTTTCCTTTTACAACATTGAAGATTTTGTCTTTCAGCTGGAATTTTGATATTTTGACAATAATGCAATGTGGAGAGGTTCATGTTCCATCATGAGTATTTAGCATTCTAGATTCCTATCTTAGTTACTTTCTCATTGCTGCAACATGATACCTAACACCCTAAACATAAGGAGGTTGTCACTGTTTGTAGAAATTTCACTCTATAGTTGGCTGGCTCCAGTGAAGTGTGGCATGAAAGACAGTTATGGCAGAGAGAGAGAGAGAACTCATGACAAGGCAGGCAGCAAGCAGCCGGCCAGCAAAGGATAAGGGGCTTCACCATCCAGCATCACACTTAGCTATACCCATCAGTGGGCCAGTCCAGTGATTAGTGTCATAAACTCAAAAACCAGCCACCTCCCAAAAGTCCTGCCTGTGACTGCATGAGGCTTTGGGGAGCATCTAGTTATAAACCATAACACTGCCTCACTTGTGTCGATTTTTTTTCCCTGCATTTATTATGTGTCCTGCTATTATTTCTGTAAAGACATTTTTATGCTAGTTGTGTTTCTTTTTGATTTTTCACTTATTCCAATTAATCTTACATTAGTTTCATTTGCATTGTCTAGCTGTTGTTGGATCAATTTTCATTTTCTTTTGCAGTCTTAAAGCTATCTTTGAGTGAGTTGGTCTTTAAAAGCATCCCTATCTTCTAATTCTGAAATTCTGCCCTTACATTTTTCCCTTGCACTGCCCATACATCCTACACTGCTGTCACTTCCTGGAATTCTGTTTTGAACTTTTTAATGGACTAATTTTTTGCTAAACTGCCTTTTTATGGGTTTTGCCACTTTGTTTACCTCAGCTAGCTTTTTATCTGTGTCTTCTAACAGTTTCATGATTATGTGTTACTTCCTTCATCTGTTCAGTTATATCTTCTGTGATTTCACTGAGCAATTCTTTTAGCTGTTTTTAAAAACTCCTAGCCGGGCATGGTGGCTCACGCCTGTAATCCCAGCACTCAGGAGGCTGGGGCAGGAGGATTTCTGTGAGTTTGAGGCCACTCTGGGCTACAAAGTGAGCTCAAGGGAAGCCTGAACTACATAGGGAGATCCTGTCTCAAAAAGAGAAAAAAACAAAACAAAACAAAAAAAACTCCTCGGCTATCATTTCCAATATTTTAGGTGTGGGTCTTTTGTTACTCTCCCACTTAATGCTTTGCAGAGTTGGTGGGGGGGTTGCTCCATCATCTCATGCTTCTTTCACTTCATTTTTGTTTGTTTGTTTTGTGCTGAGATTTCTGGGTGCTTATAGTAGAAAGTTTTTTTGTTAGTATGGAGTTCTTTTTAGTTAGTCTACTTTTCATTGATGTACTTTCCCTATGGCTAACTACAGTACTTTATGCTCCAAAATTTGACTGCCTGTGTTAATTCAGGTAGGGAAGATGCAGTGCAATTGACCTATCCCCCAGTTCTCTGGGAATGGACTCCAGGGGTGTTAATGTCACAAAAGTAATCTGGGTATTGGCATGTGGAGGAAACCCACTAATAGCAACAATTATGTGACCCTCACTATGTCAAGCAACACAGCTACAGCAGTATCACTCAAGACAAAGTGAATACTCACATATCATAAGAACCAATCATATACCACACAACATAAAAAGAAAGAAATAATTAAATAGGAAATGCACGATTATAGTATGAATACTAAGACAATTTAGGCATGGACATTCATATATTATGTAGTAAACATGGCAGCTATATCCTCACTGACTGCAGAAAACCATTCAACAGTAAATATATAGAGTTAACTAACTATTAAAAGATTAACAAAGTTTACTGATTATACTATTAAAGCCACTGAGAGCTGGGAACATGAGAATGCAAGATGATAAATTTGAAAACTTCAACTATAGGAGAGCAGAGAGAGGAGAGAGAAGTGAGACAAAGGATCCTACTAAGGATTAGAAGGCTATTTATAGAATCAGGCAAAAGTAACAGAAAAACTAACTAGAAATAGAAGATAAAACAAAAAAGGAGAAAAATAATATGGAGAATAAAAATAAGAATGAGAAGTAAAGGGATACAAACTGAAAGAAAAAAGGGAAAGAAAATGAAAAGGGGGTAAGAAAATGAAATAAAAAATAATAAAAAACAAAAAGGAATGAGAAAACAGGTGAAAAGAAAATTCCCCAAACTTTAATGAACCAGTGAAGAAGAAAGAAGAAATAAAAGTAAACAGTGTACAATGTGTGTGTGTGTGTGTGTGTGTGTGTGTGTGTGTGTGTGACTCAATGTGTGGTTTCCTTCCAAAATCCAAATATGTAGTCTAATAATTTTCAGTTTTCTATGCCTAGTCTTACAGCATATGATTTTTGAGATTTTACCCACATTGTAGAGGCCCCTGTGTTTGTACAGGCTGTGGCAGTGTCCAAGCCAAGACATATCATTACTCATGCCAGTAGATAAGGAAGACAGTTAGATCCCAGATCGATGCTGGATGGAGGCAATAGGGTGAGGGCTCAAATACTGAGTGCTGAGACTTTCAAACCCAGAGCATCTCAAGCCAAGCATCAGCATCTCAGGCAAGGCCTAGTCTCTGCCTCTTGAAGATAGGTCCTCTGTCCTCAGCAGTTCAAGATCAAACTTCTTTTTCCAGCCCACTCCCTGATCACAGCTCTCCACGTGGCCATTTCTCATCCAGTCACTGTTGGAGAGGAGAACCCTTAAATGAAGCCATCCTGCAGCTCTTCTGAGTCCTACATTCAAACACTCGATTCTTTTCTGAAAGCACTTCCAACCCTGCACTCTCTCTAGACATATGGTGGACCTCTGGCCTGGGATCTTTATCTAGCTCTTGCCTGGTGAAGGACTCCCATCAGAGCAAACCCCTTGCTGTACCTACAGATTACAACAATCATCTGCTCAGCCCACTACCACTATTTCCCTGGAGAGCTTCTTAGGTGCTCAACTTACTTCACCCTAGTAAGCACAGGGAAAAAGCCCAGACCATTTCATTTCCTTCTCTGAGTTGTAGTCCATCTCTTCAACTTCTCCTCAGATTAACAGATGTAAGAATGCAAAGTTAATTAGACAAAGAGAATAAAAGGAATTATAAAACACTACAAATGATACAGAACTTCACTGAACAAGATGGTAGAAATTCAAAAATGGCTGCTATATTGCATATTGTTGTCTTCAAATTAGTTTTTCAGATTACCAGCTATAAGCATGCAAAATTGTTTTAAAAAATTAAGCATTAACTGTTCCTTTCGCTAAACCATGAGACATCAGCAGTACAATTATCCCAGCTATCCTTCTACATATATATTTTTTTCTTTACTTCTTTCTTTCTTTTTCTCTTTTCCCTCATCCCAATTTTTCCTTCTTTTAAGCAATTTTTTCCCTTTCATAATATCTGTTGTTCATTTGGGGTTTTATTTATCTTTTAGGTTCTCATAAAACTAGGATTAATCTATATTTTCTTCTGACACTAAAAGGTTTTGGAATCATACTTAACACTTATCTAAATGAGTTTAGTTTTCCAAAAGCTAAGATGTATTTGTTCAGTTTAGTCCATCTAAATTTAGATTCAGTTTTTCCCCCTACTTATTAAAAAGATTATTCTTTCTCAAATATATTCTCTTAAAGCTTTTGTAGAAAATTGACTTGCTAAAAATTTAATTCTTTTTTTTTAATCTAATCATTGGTTTATGTTAGTACCATGCCATTCTGGTTACTATAGTTTCATAATGTTTTTTTAAAATGAGTTATTGCACTATCTCCAGCTTTGTACTTTTTGCTCACAGTTGTTTTGTTTTGAAGAAATTTTGTAACTCAATAAAGATTTTAAGATTGCTTTCTATTTTCTGTGATAAATGTCATTGTTCCTTTGGTAGGAATTGCATTGTCTATCCATTGTTCTTCATAGTAGAGGCATTTTATTTTATTTATTTTTTATTTTAAAAGTAAAAGGAGGAAAACATTAACAGGCAGACAACCTTTTACAAAATAGCAAAAGGACAGTACAAACAATACAAAGTTGCAAACAAAGTGGTAGGAAATTAACAGTGCTTGTTGTATTACATATTGATATCTTTGAAGTGGTTTCTCATGAAAGCAGATAGAGACATGCAATACTGATCAATCAAGGACTTATTGACAGTTTCTTTCAGCAAAGAAATACAAGACAGTAAAACAACTATGTTAACTATCCTGTGTATACATACATAAAAAATTTCTCCTTCTTTCCCTTCTCTTTTCCCATATCCCAGTTGCCCTTTACCCTTGAGTGTTTTCCTATCATTTCACAATGTCTATCATATCTCCTAGTTTGAATTAACTCTTTCAGGTTTTACACTAGTGAGACAATGTGATGCTTGCACATGCAGGTCTGATTTATTTCACTTATGAGTATGGTCTCTACTTGTGACCATTTACCTATAAAAGCCTCGAGTTTATCTTTCTTTATAGCTGAGTAATATTCCATAATATAAAAGTACTACAATATTCTTATCCAATCCTCAGTGGATGGACATTTGGGTTGCTTCCACATTTTAGCAATTAAAAATTGTGCTGCTATAAACATAGGTGCACATATATTGCTGCAATATGATATTTTTAGATCTTCTGGGAAATTACCCAGAAGAGGAATAGTTGGGTTAAATGGGACCTCTAGTCCTAGTTTTCTGAGGAATCTCCAAACTGATTTCCACAGTGGTTTCACCAGTCTGCATTCCCACCAGCAGTGGAGAAGGGTTCCTATTTCTCTACAGCCTCGCCAGCATTTGTTTTTGTTTTTGTTTTTGTTTTTTATTTTAAAGAATAAAAGAAGGATAACATAATAATAGGGGGGACTTAGCAAATTACAGACAAAATGGTAGGAAATTATCAATGGTTATCGTTTTACATATTATTATCTACAAAATAGTTTCTCAGGAAAACAAATAGACAAATAATACTGAGCCCTGCCTGAACTTCACAGTGAGACACTGTCTCAAAATGACAAAAAATTAAGAAAAAGAAATGGTGCATCTGTTCTTCCAATGACCATAATTGCTAGTGTTATTGGAAGAAATGTTTTATACGTGTTCAGTAGGTTCATTTGATCTAAAGTACTATTTAAGTCCAATGTTCCTTTATTAATTTTGTCTTGATGACCTAAAATATTGTACATTAATGTCCTCTATGATTATTGTATTGCAATGCCTATCTTCCTTCAGATACTTAAATATGTACTTTATATATTTAAATGTTCAATACTTGGTGATTATATATTATATTATAAATATTTATATATAAATATATTTTTTCATATAACATATATTATACATATTATATATATTCCATTATTTCATGTCAGGATGAGTATTACCTGATAAGCAAGGAAGTCATTTTAACATGTTTGTGCAAGATATTATTATTTACAATATGTATATAGTCTGTATGTATGCAGGAGTGCTATACACTCCTGTTGAAAAAGAACTCATAAAATGTCCCTTTCTGTCTCATTTTAGAGTTTTTAGAAATAGTTTTTTATTGGCCCCATTGGGCAGGGGCACATTCTAAATTGGCTGCAAATTCTCCATTCACTTCTGGTCCCCAGAGTCCTAACAGTTATATTGCCTAGAGATAAAAAATTTGAAATGTTTATTTAATGGGAAGCTGGTAGGTTTACTGTCTAGAACTCAACAATTGGCACACTTTCTGACATCACCATGAGTTCATGATTCCAACAAAAGTAAAAAAAATCACTGTGTGTCAGAAAATGCTGCTAAGAAACATCCCTAAAATCATCTCCATGCTGCTGAGGACCCAAATGCTGCCTGTACCATTCATTTTCTGCCAAGAAAAATTCAGGGAACACATTTTCAGCTGACAACATCTGAGTGAGCAAGAAGAGCACAGTAAGTTCTTGGCAGTGAAACAGAAGGACAGAGAAGCTATTCCTCTAAAAGCATAGTCTGGCTAAGGAATTAAGGAAAGTTCATAGATTCAAAGAAGAAATTGAAGAAATCACAAGTACCTAGCCAAGAAAGAAGCCTTAGGTTATCCTATAGCTGCTACTCCTTGATATCTTTCTTGCCCTCTGCTCTTTCTGAGATTATTTTCTACATCCCTTCCCTCTCACATAAGGAAGTATCACTTTCCTATTTCTCTTCTGGGTGACACTTCATTTCCCTAACTTCTTATCCAGTGCCTGGTTCTTGTTCACTTACTCAATCTCAGAAGGAAGTTTGCTTCTCCTTTACACACAAATTCAAGGAGCATTCCAAACCACCTCAGTGCTTTCTGCAAAATGCAGAAATAACACCTTCCTTTTCCCAGGACATTAAATGTGGTCATTCAGGAAAAGAGATTGGCATAGGTCTCTGCAGCTGGTAAGTGTTAATAAACATGACTTACTATTCCCAGCATTATCTGAGCACCTTCAATGATAAGTACTGCCCCCATGTGTGTACTGTATTGCATAAGGCAATTTTCATATAGTAGATTTCTCTGTTGTTGGAAGTAGAAAACTACATTTGATTTTCACTGTTTAGCCTTATCAAAGACACTTCATTATAATAACATTCCAAGTGATTCTAGGTTGCCAATTAAACCATCTGAAATGTGACCAGTTTACTTTTATACAAACTCTGAAGCTGAGACTGCTTTTACTTCATTCGTCAGATGGGTTTGATTTTAAGACTGTTTGTCAGTGGCAGTAGTCATGTTGTCTTCAATATGAGTTTCATGGAGATTCCTCAATTTCATGTCAGCATGAATATTATCTAAAGATAAAAGAAGCTACTTTATCATGTTTATGCAAGATTTTATTGTTCACAATTTTTAAATCTATTTCAATGAAGTATCCTTTGCATCTAATAAGATACTCCTATTAAATTTAGAATTTCATAGTATAAAATTCAAATTATTAACAGTAAATGTTTATTGCTTTCTTGAGTAGTAGGCTACCTAGATTTCAAATTTTGTATGCAATGAGTATACATGTTTATAGCTAAGTGGTTTGAAATTTTTTCCACCTGTGTGAATTAATGAGAATAATGGGAGTTCTTCCTTATGCTGCTTCTATCATAACAAGCTGTTGCTGTTGGGTGTCAGGTTTCAAATAAATTATGAAAATTAATCCAGTTATGTTCATGTGATATTAAATAATTTTTATGGCCTATATATCAGTGAGATGTGAAGTTATTAGTTTGGCATCTTGTTTTCATGGAAGAAAACATGGTCCTTACATAATCTCTCCACTGATTTATTATATTTTGATTGAAAATTATTTATTTATTTGATTTATTATATTTTAATTGAAAATTATTTATTTATTTGATTTATTATATTTTAGTTGAAAATTAATCAAGTGAATGAACAATGTCATTCTTATCACTTACTGTGATTATTTAGATCCAGAACTTTGAAGGTTTTCATTAATGAGGCATTTAAATGTAAATTACTGAAATAATTTAGAAGTCTTCCCAGATGAAAATTGCTGGTTGTGAGGATGTCAGAGCCATTGAATAGGTTAAGTAAGCTTTAGGTGCTACATTTGATTTTGTGTCTCGTTTTCCAGCTCTTGATGCCAACAAAAGGGGAAGATGGTGGTATTTGGAAATACCAATTTGACCAACAGAAATGAAAAAAAAATGTTAAGCAAATACAGTATCTCATCAATGTATTATGATTAAGTTGAAGAACAATCACATTTCTGAAAGGCCTTTTGCATGCTCATTTAGTTTGCTTCTTCCTCTCTCTTGAAGATATTTCCTATACATGGAACTGGAAAACCACACAGAGATTCCAGTATTTCTCCTACTGGGACTTTCTGAGAATCCAGAAACTCAATCTGTGTTGTTTGGCCTGTTTTTGTTGTTGTACCTGGTGACCATCTTTGGGAACCTGCTCATCATCCTGGCCATTCTCACAGACTCCCACTTGCACACACCCATGTACTTCTTCCTTTCCAACCTGTCCTTTTCTGACATATGTTTCACCTCTACCACTGTCCCGAAGATGTTGCTGAATATCCAGACACAAAACAAAGTCATCACCTATGCAGGCTGCATCACCCAAATGTACTTTTTCACAGTTTTTGGTCTTTTGGACAATTTACTTCTGACTGTCATGGCCTATGACCGCTTTGTGGCCATTTGTCACCCCCTGCACTATCCTGTCCTAATGGATACCAGGCTCTGTGCCCAGTTACTACTCCTGACTTGGCTCCTCAGTGGGCTGGGAGCCCTACCTGAGAGTATGACTGCCCTGCGCCTCTCTTTCTGTGCTGTTGTGGAAATCCCACACTATTTCTGTGAACTCCCTGAGATCCTCAAGCTCGCCTGCTCTGACACCTTCATGAACAGTATCGTGTTATATACTGTGACAGGGGTCATGGGATTTTTTCCTCTTGCTGGGATACTTTTCTCCTATTCTCAAATTGTGGCTTCTATCCTGCAGATCTCAACCAAAGGAGGGAAGTATAAAGCATTTTCCACCTGTGGTTCGCACCTCTCAGTTGTCTGCTTGTTCTACGGAACATGCTTGGGGGTCTACCTCAGCTCCACATGGACACATGCCTCTTTGACAGGGGTATTTGCCTCTGTCTTGTACACTGTGGTCACTCCCATGATGAACCCCTTCATCTATAGTCTGAGGAACAGGGACATGAAGAGGGCTCTGAGAATTCTTTTATGTGGTCTGATGTATTCAAAGTGACAGAAAAACTCACCACAAGCCTGAACAAACAGGATCAAAGAAATGGAACAAAGCTCTTAATTCTTAGCACTTTGAAGCTTCTCGTGATCGAACTGAAATGTTTTACTTATTGTGCTCATTAGCAATTTATAAATGTTCTTTGATGAAGTTGTCTTTAAGTCTGTTGCTCATTTTTATATATTGGTTTTTCTTTGGTTTATGAGAGAAATTATTTGTCATTCCTATGTGTGTGCTTGAGTCCACATGTGTGTATTTTTTTCTAAGGAATGGCTTTTTTTCAATTTAATTCATGGCATCTTTTAATGTTCAAATATACAATTTTGATAAAGTCCAGTTTTGCTGTTTTTATAAACTGAATATCCAGACACAAAACAAAGTCATCACCTGTGCAGGCTGCATCACCCAAATGTTCATCACCCAAATAATTTTGTTTGTCACCTAAATAACTTACCATGGGTATACAAAGTGTAATGGTCAAATCACAGGAGTTAGTATTTCCATGTGCATCATTGATTTTTTAAAATTTTTATTAACATATAATTTTACATACTTATAGGGTACATGACAATAATAGAGTATGTGCTTACCACATGTACTGATCAGATCAAAATAACTAACTCTTCTATTGCCACAATTCTGATTCCATTCTGTTGATCAGAATTTGAGATTTCAAGAACTGTTTGATCTTAGAAAGTGAGTAATATCATAGTATCCAACTTATTCTTTTACTACTAAATATTTGCAGTACATAACTTTTACTTTGATTTGGGGGAGTTGGTATATGTATATAATACATCTTAATTTGTTTTCACATGCCCCTTTCCTCTTCCTCTTCCCCTCTCCCTCAATCTCTTGATCTTCTTCCCACTTTAGAAAGATCTATCTCCTTACTTCCTATACCTATAATTTAGTTTGCTCTCTATTTGTAACTTGGATTTCTCATATGGGAGAAATTATGCAATATTTAAACTTGTGTGTCTATTTTATTTCACTTAACAAAATAGCCCCTGACTTACTAAGTGCAGTGGATGGGTCTTTTTGTGTTCAAACAGAATTTTGATAAAGTCTCACTTTTCACTTTTTAAAAATTATCTTTCCCTTCTGAAGATCAGATTTTGGGGCCTAAAGAATTATTTGAGGTCAGAATGTAAGTAATAATGATAGCCACCAACTTTTGCTAGTTTAACATGTTTGAAAATAATATACATTTGGTAGAAATAATTTCATGCATTTTGGATTTTTTAAACTATTTTCAGGATACAAATATGTTATTACAATGCTAAGTAGCTACTGCTGGAGTTCTTGTCAGACAGGAGAATCTTAGTGGTAAATAAATTCTCTCAGCATACTGGGTTGCTAAGCTGTCATGTTCAGTGGGTTAGGTATATCAAATTCATGTCAGACATCTGATATTTTCAATTTTTGAGGGTTTTAATTAGAGTAGCATATATATGTATAACTATTACGAGTATTATTCTTATGGATTTGTAAATAAACCATTGGAAAGAAGAAGAGAGTGGATATGGCTACATTTAAAATGCATGTAGCACCAGGGATGTAGCTCAGTGGCACAGGGCCCACCTGGGTAGCACAAGACCCTGAGTTTGATTCCTGGTACCAAAAAACAAAAATAAATAAATAAATAAATAAATAAATAAATAAATGTAAAACCTTAGGCCTTATATTTTTAACAAAGCTTGAACTGTACAAATTTATGATTAAAATTATGCAGTGTATAATTTATCATGTGTATACAAAGTTTAATGATCCGCCTGCCTAGCAAGCGCAAGGTCGTGAGTTCAGTTCCTGGTACCGGAGAAAAACCAAAAAAAAAAAAAAAAAAAAACAAAGTTTAATGATCAAATCACAGGAATTAATATTTCCAAGTCCTTAACTGATTTTTAAAATTTTTATTAACAATTGTATATACTGATTGGTTACGTGAAAATAGTTGAGTACATGCTTACCAAATGTACTGATCAAGGCAGAATAACTAATGCTTCTACCCCACAACATTTTAACAGTTTCATTAACACATATTCAATGATTTTTATGAGGTGGTTTTATGTCAGTACATGTAAACACACATACTGATAAAACCAAGATACTTAATATTTCCCTCTTGTCATTGCTTTGTGTTTGTAGTAGTCAAGCTCTTCTCTTCCTATAACTCTTCTCTTCCTATTATTCATAAAATGTGTAGTAGGTTATTGTGAAGTATTCTTGCCCCACTGTGCTGTAGAACACTAGGAATTATTCCTTCTCTTTAACTGTGTCTGGGTATCTATTTTTTAGCCACCATGTATCCTTTTCACTACTTTCCCATCCAGTGTTTAATTCCTATGTACAAGCCATATGGGAATGAAGAGGAGGACAAATGTGGGTCTGACAGTATCCAGCAAGATGCTAGTTAACTGTTAAATAGTTTTAACACTTTAAAGGTTGAATGTCTTCACTTTGGTGTGGTAACAAACAATCGCTTTAATTAGACTCCTTTTATGGAAACATTTAGGCTTCAGAGTGTGGGTCCTACCCAGTTATGCTTTGCTATTTGTTTGTCTTTTAAGGAACGTGGCTAAAGAAAGAGCCCCTACATGAGAAGAGCTAATCCTGCTAATAGAGAAAAAGGCAAGAAAATTGGTGGAATCACAATGCCTTTTACAGTTTCTTCTTATGTCTTGTCATGCCACATTTTATAAACAATGGCAGACACAGCTTGTTCTTTGGAGAAATAGATCCCACACATTACAGAGTGTGTGGATAAATAGATTAGTAGATGGAGATAAAGATACAGCTACAAGTTTGACTAACACTATTACAAAGTCTAAGTATTACTACAATGCCATTCTGCAAGCTGTTAAGCCAGAGCAACCATTCACACGACTTACAGAACAAAACTGGAAGCTTCAGTAGGCCAATGGCAGAGCCTGTTTTCAAAAGATAAAGAATGCTGATACACTAGGAGCAACTGCTGCTGCTCTGAGAGCCTATAGCCTCATGAAACTACAATGTGATGTCTGAGGGCAGTGCCAGGCAAGAGCATGAGCTCCTCTGGGAGACAGAAGGTGAAGGAGAAGGGGGCATTTTCTCTTTTCTTCCACTCAGTTCAGGTTATCTTCAATTAACAGACTTACATGCCAATCTCCTTTGAATACATGATTCTATATACATCTAGAAATAATTATTTACCAGTTTTTTAGATATTTCTTAGTCCACTCAATTTCATTCCTCAAACCTATATCTCTTTGTATAAGTCCAGTACTATAGAGAAGAGACACACATTTCCATCGTGGGAAGCACTATATCATGACCCAAATAGTGTGTGGGCTGGTGCAGTTCTCTTGCTGAAATATAGAACAAATTCTACCTGGCACAAAAATGGATACTTCGTGCTTCTGTTTACAACAACATCTATAAATTATATGGTGTGTATTTGCAGGAAGGAAGCTGAGAATAGGAGAAATAATTGGATGCACCTAGAGATATCAGATTGGTATGTGCTTCCAAGAACGGAACACAGTTAAATGGCTTCAAGGTGTCTAAAAGTCCTTAAGTTGCCTATTTGGAGCCAGCACAAGATGGTCAGTAGATTAAGCATGGCCTTTCTGAAGAAAATTTTATAGTGTCACAATAACCATACTTAATGAGGAGCAAGATGATAAGTCACAATTGCTGCTATCCATTGAAGTTCTGTTATAGAACAGATTATCTTATATGAACTTTAAAATATTACATAGTTGATACATAATCTCATTAAAATGTATGGAATTTTCTCAAGATTATACATAGGAGCCGAGGTCCATAAGGTTAATTTCCTATCATTTGGAAAAAATAGAAAAGGCAAATGTAAACTTGTTTAGGCAGAAATTGAGTTACTGAACCCAACATCTGACCACTAAATAAGAGACAGTGTGGGTAGAAGCATTCTGAATGAGAAGGCTTCAGAACTCCTGTAGTTGACTCTAGCAGAGGTGGTACTTAGAGGTGAAGCCCCAGAACTGGACTAGCAATAGTAACATCAACTTAGATTTTGGTCTAAATGCAAAATCTCTTTTTCATTTCTAATTGCATTGATATTTTTTCTATTCTTTTCATAACATGGACCAAAGATTTATCAGTCTGGTTTATCCTTTAAAAAAATAATTCAGTGAATTTTTTTGTAATTTTAGCCTCAATTTTATTTATTTCTGCTCTGATCTTTTTAAGTCTGATCTTTCTAAATTATTGCACTGTACTTTTGGATTTGGATTATTCTTTTTCTAGTTCTTTGAAATACATCATTAGTTTATTTATTGGGACTGTTCTGCTTTTTTAATATGTAGTACTGGTTTCATTGTGTCTCATAGGTTTTGGTATGTTGTTATTCCTACTTTTGACTCTAATAATTACTTAACTTCTTCTGTGAGGCGTTGGTTATTCAATAACAGATTTTTAAGTCTCCCTGCATTTGTATAGTACTTGCTTCTTTTCTGTTATTTTCTACCTTCATTTCATAGCGATTTGAGAGTAGGCAGGAGATTATTTCAATTCTGTTTTGATTTAAATAGGATTTATGGCCTGTGATATTGTCAGTTTGAGAAAGTTCTGTGTGATGCTGTAGCAAATGTGTCTTCTGTTGTTATTGGATGAAACATTCCACAGTTACTTATTAACTCCATTTGGTCAACAATGTGGTTCAACTCTGCTATTTTTTGTTTGATTTTTTTTTTGTTTAGTTGACCTATTTGAGAGAATGGGTATTTAAGTCCCCTGGTATTATTGTGTTGGTGTCTATCAGTCATTTTATGTCCAGTAGCTCTTTTTTGTGAATTTGAGTATGCTAACATTCCATGTACATATATTTACAATTGTTATCTTCTTATTGAACTATTCCTTTACCATTCAGTAGTGGTTTTGTCTCTTCTGATCTGTTTTGGCTTGAAGCCTGCTATGAAAATAGTGAAGTAGAAGTCAGGAGGATCAAAATGTAGTATGTATAGGTATCGCTCCCCATTACATGGATGCTAATCCAAGGTTCCTTCTTGCTTCCATGCAGGTTTTCCACATTCCAGGAATACACTGCCTTATTAAATCACCTGTAGAAAACTATGTTTTTGATCCCTACACATTTCAAGGTTAATACCAGCATATTTTATGCATTTTCTTCTTGTTAACTAAACAATATTATAGGGAACCAACATCATATCTTCTGTCTGTTTCTTCATCTTAGAAATGGAACTAAAGAACTTCTAGGAAGGTGGTGAAGTAGTAAACACCAACAAATCAATCTGTCCCACACTTAGAATTCAGACATTGCAAAATAAAACTTGGGGAGAAAAAAGTAGGGAAGTGTACTCTACAACACAGGAAAGATCTGAAGGGAGAATTGGCACTCACAGGGAAAGTGAAGAGACAGAACTCAATGCAGAAAAGTGAAATACAAAAAGCAAATAAATATATGGGAAAAATGTTCCACATGATTTTTCACTCAAGAAGTGCAAACTGAAACAATGCAGATATTTTATCTCACTCCAGAAAGAATGATTATCATCAAGAAATCAACCAATAACATATGCTGGCATGGCTGTGGTGATGAGCATGTGAATTGGTCAAATCAACATGGAAAACAACATGGACATTACTCAGAAAGGTAAAACTAGAGATCTCATTTGACCCAGCTAGTTAATACCTCTTGCAGGTATTTTCCTGAAAGAGACAAAAGCATCATACTGCAGCAATATGTGCACTTGCATGTTTATAGCAGCATAATTTGTAATAGCTAAATCTTGGAAACAACCTAGGTGCCCATTGACAGATGAACTGATAAGAAAAATGTGATTTTTATATACAATGGATTACTACTCTTCCATAAAGAAGGATAAACTTGAGACATTTTAGGTAAATGTACACACTCTGAGACCATATTTTAAGTGAAATAAATCAGACATACATATTTAAATATTGTATTATTTATGTTGTGTGAAAAACTCAAAGGTCAGACAAGGATCACAATGCATTACAAATATTGGGAAGTAGGAAGAAAATGTTCAGATGTGAAGAAAAACACAGGAAGGGAGTAAGGGAAGTAAAGGAAGGGAAAAATAAAGGAAAAAAAGTGAGAAGATAAAGAAGAAAACCTATAAACACATTTACAAATAGGGAGAAAAGGATTGAAGGGAAGGGAGTGGAATGGAGAAAAAAGAAAGAATAATCAAGATATTATGTACAGGTACAAATTCCCTATGATGAATGCCATCATTATGTATATCAAAAGTGCACCAATAAAAGTAATTTTAAAAAGAAATAAAACTAAAAACCATACCTTCCTTAGGATAAAAATATTCATTTATACAAAGCTCTTAAAGCTGTCAGTGGTCATCAGGTAAATGCTCTGTGATATAACAATAAAATGCCGTTAATAAGATCATAGCTAGAAAGATACAGAAACAATTATTGGTGAAGCAATGGAGAAAACTCAACTCATTATTGAAATAATAGGAAACAATGAGATGAATATTTTTCAATAGGAAAGGGAACCAAGAGAAAGAAGAAGGGCAAGTAGAAAAAGAGGGAACTAAAAGATAAAACAAGTGCATGTACCAATTCTCCACAATGGGTGTAAATATAGTGTACTGCAAACATGTACTAATAAAAATTTAAATTGATAAAATATCAGTCATGTTGGAACATACTTTTTTCATTTTGTGTAATAGTGAAATATACAGTTACTTTCTCAGTCCACTTCTGTTTTCAAACAAAATACTTCATATCATGTAAGAAATAAAAAGATACTTCACTTTTGTTCACAGTTTGGGGCCAATGGTGAAAATTCATATCTGACACTGGCATTCATGTTGCTAGAGTCTTGATTTCACACAGGCTATTGTAGGAAGAGAGACTAATAGCGAATGTGTGTGCATTGCCTCTCTCGCTTCCAATTCCATGATTCAAAAAGGTGACACCAAAGTGAAAAATATATTTTCTGATTGCATTTTAAGTGCCACAACTGTGCATAGTTACCAAGATAAAACTTAGTATATTTCATTAGGGACTGAATTTTATCATGAATTTTGAATGGAATAATCAATATACAATTATAATAGTTTTCGCTTTTCCCATCTGTTTTCATTTAGGCATGTGTACCAAAGTATGAAAATATATGTCCTGGAAAATTTATATGTAAATGTTCAATGTTTATTATTCATCAAATTTAAATAATAGAAAAGATTGAAATATTCATCAGTTAATAAATAAAAAAGAGAGCTACTCATTATAAAGAATATCATTCAGCCATAAAAAGAAATGAGCTTATGATAAATACTATAATATGCCTTAATCTTGCAATGTCATATCACAAAACAGAGGGCATGTTGAAATGGCAGTTGTATAAAATGATCAGACTATAAAAATCCATACAGTGGACAGTAAATTAGCAGTTCATACTGTTTAGGAGAAGTGGAGAAATTGTTAAAAGAGGCAGAGTTTTGTTTGGCTATGAGTCTGAAACTAGGAATCCATATTCTGAGGAAGAAATTATTGATTCTTAGGAAGGCTCTAAGCTTCCTTTAGTTTGAGATGAGCTTTGTTTGAAAAGAGCCTCCCTTCTCTTAGGGATATGAACTACTTCACCTGGGATTAAAATATGACCTGATACTTAAATATGTATTGAGATATATGAGCCTTTTTTTGATTCACACAATATGATACAGCCCTTAATAAATTTAAAACTTAAAGTTTCTCAAGCAAGTCATGAAATGAATTTAGAAATATTTAGAATTCATTGATAATTTATATATTCAAAGTTTGAAATAAAAAATAACTTTTAGTTAAAAATATAAGCTTGAAGAAATATATTAGAAAAAACCTCACCAAAAATACAATAGTTCTAGGGTCTTTTGGTGGAGTTTTGGGGGTCTTACATGTAGAATATCATGTCATCTGCGAACAAAGATAATTTCACTTGTTCCTTTCTTATCTTTATTCTATTTACTTCTCTCTCTTGTCTGATTGCTCTGGCTAGTATCTCCAGAACTATGTTGAATAGGAGTGGTGACAGTGGACATCCTTGTCTTGTTCCTGATTTTAAAGTGAAACCTTTCAGTTTTTGTCCATTTAGTGTAATGCTGGCTCTTAGTTTGTCATAGATGGCTTTGATCAGATTGAGGTAAAGTCTATCTCTGCCAATTTTCTGTAAGGTTTTTATCATGAATAAGTGTTGGACTTTATTGAAAGATTTTTCTGCACCTACTGAGATGATCATGTGATTCTTATCTTTGGCTCTATTGATATGGTGTATTATATTGATCGATTTGCATATATTGAACCATCCCTGCATTACTGAGATGAATCCCACTTGATCATGGTGTATTACATTCTTGATAATTTGCTGCATCCTATTAGCTAGTATTTTATTGAGAATTTTTGCATGTTTATTAGAGAGATTGGCCTATAGTTCTCTTATTTGCTTGAGTCTTTCTCTGGTTTTGGTATCCAAGTAATACTTTCCCCCAAGAATGAGTTAGGGAGAATTGTTTCCCTTTACATTTCATTAAAGAGTCTGAAAAGAATTGGCAATAAATTTTCTCTAAATTTCTTGTAGAATTCAGCTGTGAATCCATCAGGGCCTGAGCTTTTCTTTGTTGGTGAATATTTTATTACATTTTCAATTTTTTTGACTGATATTGGCTTATTAGGATTTTTATATCTTCTTGATTTATCTGTGGTAATTTGTATGTATCTAGGAATCTGCTCATTTCTTCTGTGTTTTCCATCCTATGAGAGTAAAGATTTTCTAAATATTGACCAAGTTCTGAATTTCCACAGGGTCTGTAGTGATTTTATTCTTTTCATTCCTTATTGCATGGATTTGAGTTTTTTTCTTCAGTTTTTTGATAAGATTGGCTAGGGATTTATCAATTTTATTTATTTTTGCCAAAGAACCAAATCTTTGATACATTAATTCTTTGTACTGTTTTCTTAGTCTCCATTGCATTAATTTCTGCTCTGATCTTCACAATTTTCTCCCTTCTTTGGGCTTTGAGCTTGACTTGCTCTTCTTTTTCTAGAAGCCTGAGGTGCAGCATAAGGTTGTTTATTTGTGTTCATTCTCTTTTCCTCATGTAGTAACCCATTGCTATAAATTTCCCTCTCTGGACTGCTTTCATTTCATCCCACATGTTCCAGTAGGCTGTATCTCCTCCATGTACTAAACTAAAATCAAAACAGGTCAAAAATCTAAACTTTAAAATAGGGCCATTGAAGCTACTGGAAGACAAAATATGTAAAACTTCTGCAGTCATAGGTGTAGGAAAGGATTACCCAAATAGAAGAGCAATTACACAAGAAATAATAGCAAGAATCGACAAATCAGACTGCATTAAATTTTGTAGCTTCAACAGCAAAGGAATTAACTAGTAGAGTGAAAATACAAACCACAGAATGGGAAAAATTTTTGCTAGCTATTCCTCCTACAGAGAACTAATGCCTAGACTTTATAAAGAGTACACAAGAACTAAGTGAAATGAACGGACACTTCTTACAGGAGGAAACACAAAAGGTTACCAAATATATAAAAATATTTTAAACACCTCTGGATTTTAGAGAAGTGTAATTCTCTTACATGAGAAAAAATGGCAACTATCAAGAAGTCAAAAAATAGCCAGGTGTGGTGGCACATGCCTGTAATCCCAGCACTTGGGAAGCTGAGGCAGGAGGATACTTGCAAGTTTGAGACCAGCTTGGGTTACAAAGTGAGCTCGAGGCCAGCCTGAACTGTATTGCGAGTCCCTGTCTCAAAAAAATGGGGAAAAAAAAGAAGTAAAAATTAATAAATGCGAGCATGGCTGTGGTGAAAAGCGAAACCTCCTATACTGTTGTGGGAATGTAAACTAGTAAAACCATATGGAAAATCATATGGAAATTTGTGAAAGATATAAAATTAGAAGTTTGATTTGACCTAACTATCCCCCTTCCAGGTATCTTCCCCAAAGTGTTAAAGACATCCTATTACAGTGATATATGCATATTAATGTTGATAGTAGCACAATTCAAAATAGCTAAATTCTGTAAACTGGCTATATACTCATATGCAGATGATTGTATAAAGCCAATGTGGTATCTATGTGTAATAGAAAACTTCTGAGCTATAAAGGACAAATCTGAGGCATTTGTAGCAAGATGGATGCACCTGAAAAATATGATATTGAGTGGAATAAGTCAGACTCACAAAATAAATACCATATAATATCTTTTATTTGAGTAAGACAATATATGAAAAAAAGCACAATAAAGGAAGAATAGAAAGAGACAAGAGGATATATCTCTTCAAAAAGAGAGGTGATCCAAGAGATGAGGGGTAATAGGAGAGGGTAAGGGGAAATAAGTAGAATAAATAGGTGTACAGGAACCCCATGTACAGGAACAAAATAACCTCAATAAATGTAAACATTATATGCCATAAACAAGAGCTAAATTTAATAATGTTAATAAGAATAGAAATAGGGAATGTGGACTTAGAGGAGGGAATGAGGGAGAGAGGGATGAAAGGTGGAAGGTGTGTGTAAATGGAAAGAGAAATAAAAATAGAAAAAAACATATTATGTACATGTACCATCTTCCCAAAAATGACGATAAACTATATATATTGAAAACATGCACTAATAAAAACAATTTTTTTTTTTTTTTTTTTTTTTTTTTTTTTTCCGGTACCAGGAACCGAACTCACGACCTTGCGCTTGCGAGGCAGGCGCTTTTGCCGCTGAGCTAAATCCCCAGCCCTAAAAACAAATTTAAAACAACAAAGTCAGAGGCATCACAATACCTTATTTCAAATTATAACACAAAACTACAGTAACAAATCAACGTGGTCATGGCACAAAAATAGACATGTAGATAATAGATCCAAAATAAAGAAACAGAAACAACTCCATGGACCTACGACCATTTTAATAAAGTTACCAAAAGCGTACCTTGGGGAAATGGTAGTCTCTTTAACAAATGGTTCAGGGCAAATTGGGTATCAACATGCAGGAGATGGAAACAAGATTTTTATCTCTCACCCTGCACTGAAATTAAACCAAAGTAGATCAAAGACCTACATATGAAAATAGAAGCTTTTTAATTATGGGAAAAATGGAGGAAAACCTTGAAACCATAAGCACAAATACTCCTTTAATAGAACTCCAGGACCACAGGAAATGATACCAAGAATCAACATATGATGACATCAAACTGAAATGCATCTACTTAGTAAAGAAAACAATCAACAGAGGGGACAGACAACCCACAAAATGGGAAAAATTTTACTAGTTATTTTTTCTTTCAGGAGACTAGTATCTAGAATAAGCAAAGAATTCAAAACATTAAACTGAATAGACATAAATAGAAGCAGTAGAAATGGCAAAAAAAAAAAACATAAAAAATGTTCAACAGCTTTAGCCATTATGAAATGCAACTCAAAACCAATCTGAAAGTTCATGCTATCTCAGTTAGCAAAACTACTTTCAAAAATACCACACACAAAACAACAATAAATGCAGAGTAGGATGTGGGGAACAGGAAACCTTCATGCTGTTGTTGGTTATATAAACTAGTACATTGTTCTTCTCAGTTTTCATTTTTTATTAGTAGATATGTGCATTACATGATGATTGCCTTCCTTATGAAGATTTGGTAGATGTGTGTAACACATCTCAATTATTTTTTTCATACCCTTTCCATCCCCGTCTTACCCCTTGCTCCATTTTTTGATCGCTTTTCCATTTGAAATAAAACTATCTTCCTACTTCCTATTATCTATCTTTCCTTGTGCTCTTTTTTATATTTTGGTTTCTCATATGTAAGAGAAACCATTCACTATTTAATAATGTGTGTCTGAATTACTTCGCTTAATATTATGTCCCCAAAGTGCATCCAATTTCCTACAAATGACCCAGATTTATCCTTAGTCGTGGTGCAATAGTACTCCATTGTGCATAAATGCCACATTTTCTTTCTCCATTCATCTGTTGTGAGACATATAGGCCACTTCCAAGATTTAGTTATTGTATATAATACTGCTAAAAATATGGGTATGTTTAAACACTTTTGAGAAGATACCTACAAGAAAAATAGCTGCATCAATGGAATTTCTACAGTTTTGTGAGGAATCTCCATCCTGATTCCCATAGTGGCTGCACTGTGACCACAGTTGTGTAGCCTGAAGACAGCAAGGTGGCAATGGTGGCAGTGACAATGGGAACCTGTAGGACCCAGTGCTGGGAGTTATTTGGAGGCAAGGACAGATACAAGAGTGGCAGCCGTGTGAAAGTCCTCCATCCTGGGCTTTTACCTGGGACACCCATGATTGTGTGTGTGCAAAAGAATAAATAGGATCAAGTTGTAATCTGCACCTCTATCAAAAAAATACATTGTGAAACTATTAGCACGCTTCATGTAAAATTCAATGTCATTCTTGAGATGCAAAGTTATTTGTAAGAGTTATTAATTTCTTCAAAATTTGTATCATCTTTTTCAGTATTTGCTTATTTTTCATTCATTTGAACTCATAATCTCTTTATTTCTTGATCAAAACATGATTTTGTCACCTTTTCCTGTATCTCAGATCATGTCCACTTTGAGTCTCAGTAAAGTAAAACTAAAACACCAATTCTTCTGTCCAATACTGCTTAAATAAAATAAAGTGAATGTATGAATGAGTGAATGAATGAATGTGGTGAGGTACAGGAGGCTATGCCTGTTGATTTGGACCTCTAAATCTGGCCTGTTGCTAGGAGCTGGGTTAGCAGTTTAGGCCAGCTATGATTGGCCGAGCAACAGGCTGGGTAGAGCTCCGCACGCTGTGAGGCCAGGTTGGTAGAAGAGAATGGACAAGAGCTTTGGCTGCTATCCCAGGGACGGAAAGGGAACTGGCTCCCTGAGGTAATAGAGGAAGCAACTGCAGAGCCAGGAGTGAGAGTGGAGTTCAGGCAGGGGCATGGAGGTGAGCCACAAGGGTGTTCTCATATTCTTGCACCCTGTGTACTCTGGACCAGTTGGCCTGAGAAACACCCACAGCCTAGGACCATGCACTGGCAGATGAGCTGGTGTGGTTGATCCACTGCCTGAGCACCTTGACTTTCACTCTCTTGTTTCTGCAGGAGTGATAAATTCTTTCACTCCAGTGCCAGAACCTGGGATTCCTCATTTGTGGCCTCATCCACTCCAAAAAACCACCCCAGGAATTGTTGGTGAAGCTTTGGACATGTAGGGGTAAAGATGGATCCAGGGGACTAGGACTTGCCTGATGTGTAGGGTCCTGTGTTCTATCTCAGGAGAGACAGAGACAGAGAGAGAGAGAAAGAGAGAGAGAGAGAGAGAGAGAGAGAGAGAGAGAGAGAGAAGGAGGCAGGGAGAGAGGGAGGGAGGAGAGAGAGAGAAAAAGAGAGAGGAGAAAAAAGAAAAAGATGAATGAATAAATGAATGAATGAATGAATGATGAACAAGGTGAGTGCTGGGAGGTGGCCTGTGGATGGCAGGAAGGTGGAACTTTTAGATTTGGCTCATAGCTAGGAGGTGGGTGAGTGGGCCAAAGCTGTATGTAATGATTGGCTGAGCATTAAGGATCACTGGGGAGTTTACATTTCCACCAACAAGGTAGAAAGTTGCTTTTACCCCAAAGACGGACCAGAAAAATATTTTGCAGCTATTCCTCAGAGGACTAATATCTAGAATATATAAAGAACTCCAAAAAATTAGATTTCTCTCAAAACAGTAGACACATCAAAAGGTCTGCAACTGAAATGAATATACATTTCTCAGAAAAAGAAGTAAAAATGTCCAATAAATTGGTTGAAAATGTTCAACCCTACTGGCCATTAGAAAACACATATTAAAGCTACACTGATTCTTACTCCAGAAAGAATGGTGATCATAAAAAAATCAAGTGAAGCACTATTAAAATCCATATGGTGATTCTTCAAAACACTAATAATAGACATTCCAGACCTTTTTGGAGTGTATTCTGAAAAGAAATAAACACTTCATAATAGTGACAAATACATATCCATATTTATAACAGCACAATTCTTGGAGCAGTCAATATAGTTCAACCACCAATGGATGGATTAAAAAAATGTGACATATATACACAGTGGAATATTATTCAGACATAAACATGAATGAAATCATGTCCCTTGAAAGAAAATAGATGAAAGTTTAAGATTATAATGCTAATATAAATAAATCAGAAACTCAGAATTAACTTATATAATTTATCTTATAAAGGAACCCTCAAATGTGATAGTTGTAATATCAACTTGAATAAGAAAGTCCCAGCAGGTTGGTATAGCACAGTTCTGTGAGTGTCTGGATGATTGACTTACTGAAGAGGAAAGACCCACCCTGAGTGTGGCTGACACCAGCCAATGGGCTTGTAGCCTGAATGAAATAAGACAGAAAAGAAGGAAGTCTCATTTCTTTTTTTCTTTTTTTCTTTTTTTTTTTTTTTTTTTTTTTTTT
>NW_004955626.1:38285-48339 GCF_000276665.1 Chinchilla lanigera
CCAGGTTGGCCTCGAACTCACAACGATCCTCCTGCCTCAGCCTTCCAAGTGCTGGGATTACAGGTGTGCACCACCACGCCCGGCAGAAGTCTCATTTCTGTTTGTTTGTTCTGTTATGTTATTTTTTTCAGAGGAGCACCAGTCTTTGCCATTGCCTTTGGTCATCCATCTCTAGGCATTCAGTACAGACTTTTCAGCCTTCCAGTGCAGACCCTTTGTCTTCCTGATACTGACTCACACAAGCCTCTATAGTGAGCTCCATGCCTATCACTTTTGACTGGATCCTCTGCTTTCTAGTACACGGAGCGCTGTTATGCATTCTTTCATACCTGACACTGCAGGCATCGATTATAAGCCTACTTTCCTCCTATTGAACCCTAACTGATGAAATAAAGAAAGGAAAGGAGGGAGAGACGGAGGGAGGAAAAATTAAAGAGGGAGAAAGAATCTGGAAGAAACAAGAAAGCAGACTTTTATAGATGGGGAAGGGGGTCAGGCAGAGGATCAGGGAGGGCATAGAGGGATCAAAAAGGATCAAACTATGTTCTATGCATATATCAGTTCCCCAAATGAACTCCAGTCTCCCTTATTGAAAACATGAAACAATTTTTTTAAAACAGAATTTTTATGGCCTTTTATTATGTTCCACCTTTGAACGGGTCTTCAAATCTCATAGTTCCTTTTTTTGTTTGTTTTTTTGTTTTTTTTTTTCCAATGACAGGGATCGAACTCACAACCTCATGCTTGCCAGGCAGGCGCTGTGCCACTGAGCTAAATCCTCAGCGCCCAAATCTCATAGTTCTTGGTTACTCATATTATTTATCTTATTGTTCTTATCCTCCTTGTTGTAAATCCATGGCATATATTCACAAACCAGTGATCAAAAGTATTAAATGCTTACTTTTCTGTTTCTGCACCAGGAACAACTTGCTATATATTTCACCATTGTTTATCACACTTCTGTCTCCCATAATAATATTGTACAATGCCATCCACTGGTTGGGTGTTGATACCTAGGGTACTTCTCATAATACAGTGTAGGTCCTTCTGATGTGGTTTTGTATTTAAGCAAGTGTTTTGGTAATTTGTATTAATAACTTGAATGGACTGAGGTATGCCCAGAGAAATGCCAGGTCATTATTTCTGGGTGTATCTGGCTATTAGTCAACTTTCCCATCACTTGGTTCTAATACCTGACATCTACACCTGAAGAAGAGTTGAAATTTTAATCACAATTTCAGGGGTTGCAGCTCATAGTGTGATAATTTCAAGGTAAGAAGGACATGACAGAACAAAACTGCTCAGTATGTGGTGGCGGGGAAGCAGAGCAGAGGAATTTGACCAGAAAAAAAGAAGCCAAGGCCCATGTGTAGTACCAACGTCATGCCTGTATGACTCATCCAAATGCATGTTTCATGTAATTTACTTGTCTTCTGGGATTTACTTAATCCCTTCAGGATAACACAGCACAGTTAATGGTCACAACCTTGGATGGTATTTCCATAGAAAACTGGCATGTGAGCCACATGACTGAGGAAGACCCATCCTGAAAGTGAACAGTCATCATCCGGTAGCTTTGCAATCTTCAGGGTCCCATGGATATTGCCCAGTCATTTCCTATCTCTGGTCATCTAAATGGTCCATATTTCCTGCTGCCAACTTTGTTTCCACATTTGTCAGTCTTACAACCCTTTCATCTTTCCTGTCACTTCATATTTCCACTTTCCAGAAGTGTAAGCTATTTTACCAGTGTTTCTAACTGATATCTCACACCAACAGTCCTATCTACCTAATGTATATTTTCATTCATTCAGCAAATACATCTATTTAGAATATTTAGAACCCACTGTGTTCCAGGTACATGTGCTGTGATCCCATTCCTTTCCATTCCATATGGACTGAATAATTCTTCTTCTTATGAAATTTATATGTTCAGATTCTAACCCTCAATGGGAAAAATTATGCAGATCATTTAACCATTTTGAGCCCTGTCTTTATAAATGTATAGCGAGGTTCACTGCTGTATAGACCACAAAGACTGGACTTTTATAAAAACTGAAAGCAAATTCTTCTAAGTTGCTAATCTCAGGGAAATATTCATAAAATATATTAACATATCTCTTTGAGTCATGAAATATTTATAAGTATTTGACTAAATGACAGCACTTTCAATTTGAGTTTTAAAATCAATTGGAAAAAGAATCATGAAACCAAGCACTATAATACTTATGGTTCTTTATTAAAGGGTTTCAGTATATCCCATTGCTGAAGAGAATCATTGTCAGTTTTCTGGAAATATCAGGAACTGTGTCCTCAACACAAATGTAGGGTTTGGAGAGCCAAGGGACCTAGTTACAACAAGTTTCTTAGTGCAAAACTTAAATGAAAATATCAACTCAGGACTGGGATTATGTGATAAGAGGTTAAATGTCTAGAAAAACAGAGCTCATGGGAAAGACAAAGTAACAATTCATCACTTTACATTTTTCCTGATGTCTTGAGAACAGAAAAATATGAAGAAAATTTCTCTTTTCATGTAGAACAACGTCCCACAGAGAACTGATTGCTCAGGGATGGACTAACAAGAGGAAATGTGCCTAATGGGCAGACATACAATGTTGTAAATATTTCCTTCCCATTAGTGTCTACAGTGTGAAACCTTGGACTGGAAGATAGTGGTCATTTAGTTTCAATCCTTGCATCTGGATTGGTGGCTGTTGCTTGACTCTTTCCTGTTGTCTTGTCTGGCAGCATAGCTTCAGTTTCCATCATTAACCATTCAGGAAGAAATTTGAACTTCTACACTGGGACCTTCCATTGTAAAATGCATTCAGGCTACTCCTAGTATTAGGAAGGTGCTGCGGAGTGAAGTAATGAAAGCTAAATTCATGTACCTAAGATAAACCAAGAGTTATATACCAAGACTGGCCCAGAGCTGAGAGATTTCTGCGGTTCTTTGCATGCTTCTTTGGTTAGTTTATCTATGTGTTCATTCACCATGCCAGCCACTATGGGAATATTGAGCTCCCGCAGTATAAGGGTCATTGTTGACAATTAAGCAAGGAAAATGGAAGTTCAATTAGAAGAGGAATGAGAAGTGATTTCAGCATGAATAAAACATATGTTCAAGGAAATTTTCAATAAAGTAGAAAAGAAAAACAGTGAACTACCTGTGGTGGAACATATGGTGACGTAAGGGCATTTCTTGTTTTGGAGATGTAGGACTGTTTTGATTTGCACACTGTTATCACATGCTCATTTTCTGATGTTATTGACATTTAATTAATTAAATAAATTTTTCCCACCTATTATTTCTCTATTACCTAATGGAGTGTTATTTTGGCTGCAAAGTTTTAAATTTCATGTACTAAAACATTTCAATATTCTTACTTTTTATTTTCTTGCTTTTGCCCCACCATGAATTTTCTATGATGTATGCCCAATTTTCTTCTGAAATATCTGAATGTTGTTTATACTTAAACTGAGGGTTTTAATGCCTATGATGTTTTGGAGGATGTGCAAACTAGGAGACCAATTTCACTTTCATATACATATATGAAATATATATTGCATTCATTCATGCCAGCTTTAATTTAACTACTCTAGCTTTTCAAAGTAAATTAAAACACAACCTTTCCATGAATTAAATGCATGGGTACACTGAGATTTAATTCCTAATTCATTCAACATTAGTAACTAGTCTTCTGCTATTGATCACAGCATTCAAGCAATGCATAATTCTATTATTTTATGTTTATATCTTGCCAATTATCAATCTATTTTAATAGAATTAAATTACTGTTATTATATTTCATCTTTTGCTTAATAGTTGAGGTTCTGTTCCATGATATTTAATAGACTTGTTTTTAAAACCATTCAGTTTAATTTGATTTTATTCCAAGTCTTCTTTCTCATTTTATAACTTCTCTTTTATTAAATTTTATTCTATATAATGTAGATGTAGTCACATGGTGCTGTGGGAAAAGAAAGGTTAATTAACAAGTTTCTGCTTGTTTGGATCTTATAATATGAAGACAGAGCACAATGTAATAAACATGGGCAATGTAATTGTTTGTGGATCAGACACATGCGAGATTTTATTCATGGTAAAATGTTAGAATTTTTATGATGTGTATAGGATTTTACAGAAACTAATCTTGGGAGTATTTTTATGTTGGATGATACAACGTAGTCCATTGTAGTCCACAATGAGGACTACTTGTGTTCACTAGCTTTCTCTAAAGAGTTTAGAACTGGAAATGTAGGAACAACAGAAAAGATACTATGTAAAAAAATACAGGCTGAGTGTGGTGGCACAAACCATTAATCCAGAATTCTTGGAGGCTGAAATAGCAAGATCGCGTTTCAGCCCAATCTGGATTAGGTACTTGGTGATCATGTATTTCAATGAAGGGGATGGGGAAGGCAGGGTATGTAACTCAAAGTTAAAACCTTGGTTTAAATCCCTAGTAACACACAAAAGAATAAGTGAAAAAGAAAAAGATTTGCCTTCTCTGTTCTTGAACCATGGAAAAACAAACTATGTGTTTTCCATGCCTGAATTTTTTCACATAAAAACACATACTAATGGACTCTTACTCTGGAATCTAAAACAGTACATCTCATGGAAATTGTTGCTCTTTGTCAAGTTATTTTTTGAATTTTGCATTATTAATCTTTCTGCACACTTTTCTTATAGAGATACTCAATTTGTGTCTTAGCATAAAAATGATGATATTTACTTTTTCTTTGATGTATTTTCTTTTCACCTTTATTATTTTTGTTAGTTCTGAAATTGGTATAATTAGTGTTGGAATAAGACCAGAAACAGAAAGCTTGTTTTTTATTACAGTCTGTCAGGGGGCACAGATGTTTATTAGAACATTTCTCCCCTCAGGGCCATTTAATATTCCAGTTTGCTTACTGAACATGTTTATAAGAAATTTTTCTAAATACAGGGTCAAAAATGGCCATGCCAAAATTGAGTCGCAATATTACATGTATATGGGAGAGTCACAAAATAGAATTTCTGGGTACCAGTCACACATTCATTCAGTGAACAATAGCATGATATAGACAGCTTACCTGATAGCCATTCATTTTAAGTAGTATGATCTGAAATTGAGAACAGTATGACATTAGCAGAACACCAGAGTAACATGGCATGTAATATATTTTAAAGCAGGGAGTGTGCTTGTCTGTGAATACATGTGGACACACATTTGACTTTGGAGATCAAGGGAGTTTTCAGAGAACATGAACCTGGACTCAGTATATTACAAAAGGTAATACATAGATAAAAACTTAAGATTTGAGCCACAAACTAAATACAACTGCCACCTCTGACTGATAATATATCCTGGAAAATTATCTTTCAAAATTTATAGAGTCTTTCTATAAAAAAAAGAGCACCTTAAGATATTCACCAGCACTGAAAAAATTCTCAAGCATATTCTAGAAAGAGACAATGAAAACAACACCACCAAAATTTTGTGGAATTTATACAGAGGCAGGATGAATAGTTGAATATACAGGAAAATTAAAGGAATCAATAACAGAAATAAGTCCATAACATTGTGATAATTTAATGTATTGATCTCAATTCTCCAATCAAAAAAGACACATTGGCACAATGAATTGAAAAATAGAACTCAACAGTGGTCTACATAAAAAAGAAACATTTAATTAAACATGCGCTAAAAACCAAAAGGATGGAGAACATTATTTCATGCAACAGGACCCCAAAAACAAGCAGAAGGAGATATTTTATATTCAAAGTGGACTTCAAACCAAAACAGATCAGGAAAAGCAAAGAAGGTCACTCTATATTAGTTAAGGAATAATTCAAGAGGATTATATAATTATAAATATATATGCATCAAATACCATTACTAAATCTTCATTAAAGAAACTCTACTGGACACAAAAGATAATATAAACATCAACACAATAATAGTGGGGAACCTCAATACCACAGTCCTACAAATAGATCAACTAGACAAAAATTCAACAATGATAACAAGAACAACAACAAAAAAGAACAAACTATAGCTTTTAAGAGTTTGATTAGATATCTAATTTTCTTCCTTACTACCATAAAATTTGCATTCTTCACAGTACAGCGTGAAACATTGTCCAAAATAGATCATATAATAGCTCATAGAACTTAAATAAATACAAAAGAATGGAAATTACCCTAAGTATATGATCAGATCATTTTGCAATGAAACTAGAAATTAATAGCCAAAGAAACCACATAAATTTTGCAAAAACCTGGAAATTAAATAACACACTTTTGAACAACCCATTAGTCACAGAAAAAAACATGCAAAGAAATGTTAGAAAATGTGAAATAGAACAATAATGCCAGCATCACGTATAAGAACCCATGAGAAACAATGAATGCCATTCTAAGAGGCAAATTTTGCTGGGAAAGCTTACATTATAAAACATAGAGAAAAACCAAACAAATAATCTACTGATGCACCTCAGGGGCTTAGAGAAACAGCAACAGTCTAAATTCAAATCAAGTACAAGGAAGGAAATGCTAATGATTAAAGTGGAAATTAATAAAACCAAGACTTAAAACATAAAAAAAGAATTAAAAAATTGATTCTTTAAAAAGAAGAAACAAAATCCCTTAGACAAACTTATGAAAAAATAAAAGAGTGTCAGTGCAGTTAGGAAGTGAACAACAAAATTACAACAGACACCACCAATATCCACAAGATTATTAGTAACAAGTTTTAAAAATCATACTCCAACAAGTGGAGAATCTGTAAAAAATGGACAGATTCCTAGACATGTATGAATTACCTAAACTAAATGAAGAAGATATGAAAACCATGAACAGTCCAACAGGGGGAAACAACACCAATATACCTCAATTTCTTTAATGGAAGTGATAGGGAAGGAGTAATTTCTCATTCATTCAAGCTAGCATTACCTTGATTCCAAAACCAGATAAGGACCTAACTAAAAAAGAAATCTATAGGCCAATCTATTTAATGAGCATAGAGAATAAAACCTCAATATTCTGGCAAACAGAATGCAACAAATCATCAAAAATATAATACATCATGATCAAATAGTCTTCATTCCAAGGAAGTAAGATTGGCTCAACATATCCAAACCAATAAATGTGATACACCAATAAAAAGAAACAAAGATAAAAATGAAATGAAAATATCAATCCACGCGGAAAAAGAAGCACTGACAAAATCCAGCATTCATTCATGATAAAAACCCGAATAAAATGGGTATAGAAGGATTTTATATTAGTCCAACAGAAGCCATTTTAACAAAACTATTGCTGATATCATGTTAAATGGAGAAAAGATGAAAGCTTTCCCCCAAAAGTCAGGAACAAGAAAAGAAGGACTCCACTGGCAATTTTACTATAGGCCATGCATATTTCATTTTGGCAAACACTTTTTCTACAATTGGCCAACATCTTTAGACTTTGATGCTGAATTTAAACATTCTTGACTAAATTATCTAGTAGAGGAAATTTCCAGCCAGACCAAAATTTAGACTGTCACATGCTAATTTCTTTCATGATATCTACAGTAAGAATTAAGGGAAAAAGTCAAAATAAATAATTTGAAAAATAAGCAGATTAGCCAAAAAGAAAGTGCCTGTATTGTTGGGACCATTGATAGTGTGGTTGTTGAAAGAAATAACATTTAAAAAGCCAAGTACAATATAACCTTGGGTACTGAGTAACATGTTCTATGAGTGTT
This sequence comes from Chinchilla lanigera, assembly GCF_000276665.1. Taxonomy (NCBI): domain Eukaryota; kingdom Metazoa; phylum Chordata; class Mammalia; order Rodentia; family Chinchillidae; genus Chinchilla; species Chinchilla lanigera. Next base: position 46,028 of record NW_004955626.1, read on the forward strand.
CCACAAAACGAGGAAAATCTCAGGTTAGGGAGATGTGTAAAATATGAGACAGAGTACAAAATTTTGTAGAAAGGCGCAACCCAAATAAGGTTGTAGAAGTACAAATGGTGAATCTGCTTAACCATAATTCAATGTCACATTTCTGTGAAATTCTCAAAAGAAGGCAAAAGCAAGTACCACTGGACAGGTTCCCTGTTAAAAGGAAAATAAAAGAAAAAGATTTCATTGAGCCAATAGACAGTTGTAATTCCATTAGTGATAATGAAATTCATCTTACACAATAATCTTCCTCTCTATTGTCTCCCTAGTACCAGCCATGAAGGCTTTCAAAGGTAAGGATAATTTGTTTATTTTTACCTATATTTTGGGTTTTTTTTGTTGTTTTATATTATATTACAGTATTATAATCTTTTTATATGAATATTTTGAGGCTGTGGAAGGAATCATCTGAGGTTTCATTATTTCTTATGTGGAAATTCACTTTGACACACAAATGCTATGGATTATAAACATGACTTAGGTATGAATTACACTCACAAATTAAGATTTTATTGCATTTTTGCAGGCACTGTGGCAGATATCCATAATCATCTCAACAGACCAAAGCAGGAAGATTTCAAGTTTGAGGCATTTCTGGACAAGTTTGAGATGCTTTGTATGGAAATAATAAAAACTAAATCCAAGCTGATGATGTTGCTCGGTACTGGCAGAACTCATGCCTAGCATGAGCAAGGTCCTGTGTTAAATTCTCAGCATTAAGAAAAAGAATGTTTGGACACTTCCCTGGTGACATTTGCAGTTTGAGAGGATAGTGTGCTAAGTGGAATAAGCCAGACAGAAAAGTTCAAGTACAATACTGTTTCACTTATATGAAGCACGATAGTCGAAATCAGAGTCAGAAAGAAAAACTGGGCATGTAGAGGTTGAGTAGAATTCACAACAGAAAGTTTTCTGCTATATTGAAATGAGAATCCAGGACTTCAAGCATTCTAGGCTAGAGTTCTACCACAGAGCTACATCTCCCCTATCAGGAATGGGCAGCTTTTTTTTTTATTTTAAAGAGAATTTTTAAAAAACTGTAAAAAGATACAGAATTTCAACACAAGATGATAGGAAATTAGCAATGGTTGCTACATTGCATAATGTTATCTTCAAAGGAGTTATTCAAATTGCCAGATATAGACGCGCAAAATTGAACAATTAGGCATGAACTGGTAAACCAATAGAGATTAGTAGTACAATTATCTTAGCTATCTTTTATACATAAAATATATAATATTACATAATATATATAAATAATATATATAACTCTCCCCCCTTCTTCCTTTCTTTTCTCCTTTCCCCCATCCCAGTTCATCTTTCCTTTTGAGCAGTTTCTTTCCTTTTCACAATATCTGTTGTATCTTTTGGATTTTATTTACTCTTTTCTTATGCTAGGGAGACAATACGATGTTTACACACGCGGATCTGATTTATTTTACCTATGAGTATGGTCTGTATAGGCAGCTTAAAAGGTCTTTCCAGTCTTACAAAGTTCTGGAAATTAGTTTTACACTAAGGAGCTACTTAGCCCTACAGGAAAAAAAAAAAGTTAAAAATGTCCTCGGGGCCTGAAGGTGAAGCTGAGGTATAGGAGCCTTTGATTACTGTGCCTGTTGGTTCTCAGTAACCCACACTCACATGCACACACACGCACACTTACAAGCACACACACCAGCACAACTGCACTCGTGTTTTCACATGCAATCACTGCAGTGGGATGAGGCGGAAGAGCGTGAATCCCGTTAAAATTTAAGGGTCCTGACAAGTAGAAACCAGAGCAGAAGCCATTTCTCGCTGACCCTTTGCTTGCCCACTCTGCTGTCATTCAGCTCCAAAGGGGCGGGGCCATTAAACTGTCCAGTCAGCATCGTCGCTGGACCTAGGCAGACTCACTGCGCAGGCGCTGTGGATGTGACTGTACCTTCTGATCCCCGGGGACGTTGGGTTTACGTGGTCCCCCTGCTGTCGCGTTTTTTCGCGCTATCACCCCAGGTGCTGAGGGTTCCTCCAAAAGAGTGCGAGAGGCCAGCAGCGGGAAGATGGCAGCGGTGAGTGGGGGGCTTAGCGGCGCGGGAAGCTCGGCTGTGGGCACTGCGGAGCCGCGTGACGGACCCGGCCTCCTTGTTCGCTCAGTGGTCTGCTGTTGCGGTCGGGGTCGCGCTCGTCCTCCTCCCCTCCTGCCACGGGGCTGCGCCGGGATCGGGGCCCGTCTGTCCCTGCGCCGCGACGCGGGCCGGGCCGGAGCCCTCCCGGGGCAGCTCCGCCACAGC
>NW_004955626.1:48439-67193 GCF_000276665.1 Chinchilla lanigera
CGTGGGCTCCGCGCGTGAGGACCTCGGGTCGGGATCCGCGGGGGTCAGGAGCGGGAGCTCCGGGCGGAGGCGCGGGCGGGCGGGCCGGCGCCCTGGGGACAAGCGCGGTTCCGGCGCAGCGCTGAACCCTGTGCCCCCCGGACGGGTCCGTGTGAGGCCTGCTCGGCCTCCTTTGCCTTCGCTTCTGTGTGGAGCCAGGGAGGCCGCGTCTGGAGTTTTCCCTCTGACTGTTGTTAAATATTCCCAAAGTTTAGTTTCGTGTCCTTTGGCCTTTGGCACTCTTATTCTAGTGTGATCCTGTGCAGTTTGCAGTTGCTTGGGGGAAGAGGTGAGTGGATTGTGAGATCAGTGCCAGAAACTGTAATAATTCCAAGCCAAATAGGAATTTCATTCTTTTAAGGACAGAGAACCTGAAACTGTGATATCTGTGTGTTTTAGTATGTTCTCACTTGCACTTTTCAAATTTTTAAAATAGCATTGAAAAAAAGCCCCCCCCCCCCTTTTTTTTGTCTTTCTGAGACAGGGTCTCGCTATGCAGTTCAGGCTGCCCTTGAGCTCACTTTGTAGCCCAGGCTGGTCTCGAACTCGCTAAGATCCTCCTGCCTCGGCCTCCCGAGTGCTGGGATTACAAGCGTGCGCCATCACACTCGGCTTTTTTAAAGCATTGTCTTGTGCTAGGCGACTCCTGTACCAACAAACTACATTCCAGCTATGAGCTCCTATTTTAAATAAAATGAAAGATATGAAAAGGAAACATGTGTGCCCCCAAATTTTGGTATATGAAATGTTTGATTTCGAAGCTTAGTGCTTGATATCTCTTCTGAGTAATATCCCACATTGTTAGGAAGGAAAAATAATGATGCCATTGGTGATTTTAGTGAAAATTTATTTTGTAGTTTGTATTATACTAATTTCTCTTAGTTTATTGAAAAGGAAGGTTTGTGGTAATACTGATCGGAGAATTTTTTATGCCCATATCTTGTACTCTGAGTAACTAAAGATAACAATAGGCAGTGTATTAACTATTGTTGTTCTATTATTTTGTTATGAAATTTTATTTTATTTTTTCCATAAAATAAGAAAACGTATTTGTGGTTTGTATAACTTATTGTTTTGAAGAGTATGCCTAAGAACAGTTTGCACAAAAAAATAATTTTTAAAAAGTAAGTTGATGAAAGAAAGATGTTATTGAAAGCAGAGTGTGGCTTTAAAACTTCTGGTAACGATAACAAACAATGCCAGAAAACTTCTTAAAAGTATACAAAAGAAGAAAATCTAAGGTCAGAAGATTCGTTGCCAACATATACTGTTCTACTGCGGGACTTCCGTTACATCCACTCCTAAATAACTGTTTTAGATAATTTCATGAGTCACTTGTTTTATTTCATCGTATAAGCACAAGCTAGGAGTCTAGTGTGGTAGACATCTGTAATCCTAGCACTGTGGCAAGCTGAGGGAGGAGGATTGCAAGTTTGACCTCAGCCTTTTCAACTTATGAACTTAATAAGTTTAAAATCAAAAGGTCAGGGATGTTGTCTAATGTCAATGTTCTGGGTTTTATTCTCAGTATCAGAAAAAAAAAGCAAGCAAGAGCTGGAAGTGTAGACCTTGCAATCAGTTGCACCTGCTCCACAACTCCCTATTTTGGCTCACTTTCTTATTACTAAGACACAGTATGCTATACCCATGTCTTCAAGAAAGAGAGGTTTAAATTTGCATATGATTTTCTAAGATTCAGTCTCTGATTGATTCCAGGAAGGAACATCATGGCAGAAAGGCATGCATAACAAAGCTAAGCTTAAGGCAGTCTTAAGTAAGCTAAGCTTACTTCATGGAGGCTGCAAAGCAGAGCAGGGGAACACTGTGGGAACACTGTGGAATAAGAAGGGGTAGGGACAAGACATTCCCCATTGTCACATTTCAGTGACATATCTAATACTCCTCCTGAGCCAGGTATAGTGATTAATACATATAGTATCATTTGAAGCAGAAGAATTTCCTTGAGTTAAAGGTCAGCCTCACTCTAACCCTAACTCAGACCTTATCTCAAAAATAACAAAGTTGGCATGCTTCCCCAACCATCAAACTCCCCTTCCCTTTTTGGTGCAAAGAGTGGACTCCAGGGCCTCTGTGTGCTAGTAATACAATTGAGATACACAAATAGACCCTTAATTTGTGTCCTGTCACCTTTTTCTTTGAGCTTCATCTCTCTAAGTGTCCCCTACCTAGTCTTACATCCTTGGAGACATATCGTCCTTCCTCTCCAACCTCCCACATACGTGGCACGACAGGCTTTTAGTATGACAGCTTACTCTTTACTTTTGTACCCTTAATTTATCTCCAGTAGACATCTACTCATAGGTAAGGCTTTTCAGAAATTGCTGGTTCTGGAGCGTGTGATGCTGAGATTAAGTACATGATGCCCTAGATCGAAGTTATGTGCTTACTAAGTTAGTCCCATTGGTTTGGCATAGTTCTGGGCAAGATTAAGAGTGTCCCACCCTAGGTGTGAGTGTCATTTGCCCTAGGTGCAGGTAACCTAGATAAAGTATAACGGACAGAAGCAGGGTTAGTGTGGTCCTTTGTAGCTTATTGCCATGCTGCCTTCCATCTTCTACCTGCCATGAACTGTTTCTCCTCTGCTATAACGGTCTGCCATGCCACCTTGCCTTGGAACTAGCCAACTGTGAACTGAAACCTCTATGAACTGTGAGCCAAATAAACCTTTCATCTTTTAGCTTTTGATTTTGGTTATTTTGACTCAGCAACAAGAAAAGTAACTAACATAGTTTCTAAGTGATAGAATACTTGGAAGACAGTGTGTATTTGATCTCTAGTACCATAAATAGTCAATCAATCAGTCAATCAATGCCTGTCCAGGAGACTGACCTCCAGGGATTCATATGCCAAACAGTGACACTATCAAGCTGCATCAAAAGTCACAGATAACTATTTTTATTCTCCTGGGTCTATTTCACTATGGTTTTCTAGGGACTTAACCCAGTACTACATGGTAAGTAAGCACTCTGTTAGTTGACTCCATCTCAAATCCTTAAGTTTATTGCCCTTGCTGACCTCAAACTTATAATTCTGCTGCACCATCTTCCCAACTAGCTGGAATTTTTGATGGGCACCACAGTACTCACATGTGAATACTTCTAATGCCATGTAATACCTCCCAAAACTCTAGTTCTAATTACCTATTTTACTTGCCGAGGCTGCCTTGCCTCTTGTAATTATCGATGGGAATAGTTTTCAGGATGTATTGATTCATTAAAACCAGATCTACATTTTGCTCTGTGTATCACAAAATATGAATTGATAGAGTGGACAATAAAGTACAAATGAGTTTGTCTCATAGGAACTAAGTTATATTGCTTTTGTTACTTTAAATATCATTTTTCTCTCATTTTGAAAGGTGAATTGAGCCTGGCATGGTGGCTGTAATCCATTTGTGAGGTCAGCCTTACTCTAACCGTACAGGCACACCTGTAATCCATTTGGGAGGCTGAGCAGGAGGATTGCTGTGAGTTCAAGGCCACTATGGGCTATGTAGTAAGTTTAAGGCTAGCCTGAACTACATACTGGGACCCTGTCTCAAAAAATCACACACACACACACACACACACACACACACACACACATACACACACACAAAGGTGAATAGGTACTTACTATTAAATGACAATATGACATATAGAGGTAAGAATATAAAAGTCATTTCTGTGTGTTCTTTACTACTAACTTTATGACAAAGTGAGATTTAATGTTCTGGTCATCCAATGTTTCAGTAATTGTTTGGAGACCATGTAGCTGTATCTGAACATCTTAGGGTTTGAGGGTATATCTCTAATACTGCCAGTCTTACCACCTTCTTCTGCCAATTTATGGGATGTCTTAGCACTCAGTGTCCTTTGAGGATGTGGCTGTGAAATTCACCTTTGAAGAGTGGGCTCTGCTGGATCCTTCACAGAAGAGACTCTACAGAGATGTGATGGGGGAAACCATCAGGAGCCTGGCCACTGTGGGTAAGGATGACGTCATTCCTTCATTTAAGTAATTAGAGATAAAGTTTCTTTTATGAAATTTGGAAAAATTATAACTTGAGAATTATAAAATGAGTAAGGTTGTTTATGCATCTGGAATTATATCTATCTATAACTTCTACCTTATGATTTTTGTGGATGTGACTTTTAGGGAACAAATGGAAAGAGCAGAACACACAAAATAAGGACAAAAAACAGGAGATTAATCCAAGGTGAGCTTCACTCATAACAGTATGTAACAACTGTCAAGAAAACTTTATAGATGATGACTTTTCAAAGACGAGCAAGTAAACTATAAGCACAGAGCTAATTGTCAGAAGATTTTCATGAAAAATATTTATGCATCAAGGCCATTTATGTTCAAAATACTTTTAAGAAGTCCTTGTTTTTGTTACTTCCTTGTTGCTGGGACAATATACCCAACACCCAGAAGTTAAAGAAGAGGTTTCTTTTAGCACACAGTTTGTAAAGGTTTCAGTCTGTAGTCAGCTGGCTCCAAGGCAGGGTGGCATGGCAGAGGGGCATCACCAGAGAAGCAGTCCATTCCAGTGCAGGCAAGAGGCAGCAAGCAACAGCATAAGCAAGCCTTTTTTGCTGAATCATCCCATTTTGAGTAGGCCTTCTTATTGTGCACACCAAGAACTATGCTAAACCAATCAGTGGACTACTTTAGTATCACAAAGACTTTATCCCAGTATCACACACCCTAGATGCAATTTGCTCCAAAAAACCTCACCTATGTGCACATGAAACTTTTAGGGGACATTTAGATACAAGCTGTAACAATCCTACATATAAATATATTCCTTTTGATACTAAGGATTTACTGTAGGAGCTTTCGCTGTGCTATTCTTCTAGTCCCACTCATTTTTTGTCTTTTGAGAAAGGTCTCCTTATTTAAGCAAGACCAGTTTTGAACTTGCTGTGTAATACAGGCAGCCCTGAAAGCTGTGAACTTCACTAGTGCTGAGATTCCAAGTGTGTAGTACCGTGCCCATTTATCTCGGTTTCTGTTTTAAAATTTGAGTTGGAGCCTTCTCAGCTAAATTTCCCAGGATGCCTTTGAAATTGAAACCCTCTTGCCTTAGGCTTTTCAGTAGCTAAGGTTATAATCATGGACCACTATGCCTACTAATCCTACTATTGTGATATTAGTGATGGTTAAGTACTTGTCTAGAATCTTCCATTAATTCATTTTGAAACAGTTCTGGGAGGCAAGAAAAACTATATTCCCTGAAAGTATTTAAAAAATAACTCTACTTCCTATTGAATATTTCAAATCATTAACAATGTGCTACTCATTCTTTACAGAAGTCACATGTTTGAAAAATTTTATGAGATCAGTGGTCATCAGTGTGGGAAAAACATCTTCTCAGTTTCAAATCTCAGTCTCACCAAGGAAACCCCTGCTTGTGTAACACCATGTAAAGGCAGTTTGTGTGGAAAACTCTTCATACATCCAGCATTCCATAGTGGGCAGCCAAGGTTTCTCATTAAGCATAGACCACATGAGATTGAGGAATATGGAGAGAAATCATACAAATGTAAGGTGTGTAATAAAGCATTCAGTCTTCACCAGTGGCTCCAGAAACATGAACAGTGTCATACTGATGGAATGCACTATGAATGTACACAATGTGGCAAAGCCTTCAGATTTCTCAGTTTCTTTCAGATACATGAAAGAAGTCATAGAGAGAAGTCTTATGAATATAAAGAATATGGTAAAGTGTCCTTTACTTCTGCAAGCTTGCAGGGACACAGGAATCTGCATTCCACAGAAAAACAGTATGAATGTAAAGAATGTGGAAAAGGATTTCTTTGTAATATAACACTTAAGATACACATGAAAGGACATACTGGGGGGACACAGTACCAGGGTAAAACCTGTGGAATACCTTATTTGTACTACTCAGCACTTAAACAACATGAAAGGAATCACACTGGAGAAGAACCCTGTGAATATAATCAGTGTGGTAAATCCTTCAGCATTTCCACACATTCACAATATAATGAAAAGATTCACAATGCACAAAAGGCTTACAAATGTGCAGTATGTGGCAAAGACTTTAAACACTGCAGTAGTTTTCAGCTACATAAGGAAATTCATACTGGAGTGAAACTTCACAAATGTCAGGAATGTGAGAATTCTTTTGTTTGTTTTCAAGACTTTGAATTACATATGAGAGTGCACAGTGGATATCGACTTTATACATGTAAGGAGTGTGGGAAAGCATTCAAGAGTTCAAATGGCTGTAGAGGACATGAAAGAACACATACTGGAGACAAGCCATATGAATGTAAACAATGTGGTAGGACATTTGCCTACTCTACTGCACTTCGAGTACATCAAAGAATTCACACTGGAGAGAAACCTTATGAATGTAAACAATGTGGTAGCACCTTTGCTTACTCCACTTCCCTTCAGGTGCATCAAAGAACTCACACTGGAGAGAAACCATATGAATGTAAACAATGTGGTAAGGCCTACTCTACTTGTAGTAGTCTCAGAGGACATGAAAGAACGCACACTGGAGACAAACCTTTTGAATGTAAACAATGTGGTAAAGCATATGATTACACCAGTAGCCTCCAAAGGCATGAGAAAACTCACATAAAAGAGAAACCCTATGAGTGTAAACAATGTGGTAAGTCCTTCTCCTGGTCCACTGCCCTCCAATATCATAAAAGAACTCACACTGGAGAGAAACCTTATGAATGTAAACAATGTGGTAAGACCTTTGCTTATTGCAGTGCCCTACGAGCTCATGAAAGAACTCACACTGGACAGAAACCCTATGAGTGTAAACAATGTGGTAAGACTTTTGCCTATCGTGGTGTCCTACAAGGCCATGAAAGAACTCACACTGGACAGAAACCCTATAAGTGTAAAGAATGTGGAAAGGCATTCAGTGCTTTTTGTACTCTACAAATACATGAAAGAATTCACACTGGACAGAAACCTTATGAATGTAAACAATGTGATAAGTCCTTTTCTCACTCAAGTGCCCTCCGAGGTCATGAAAGAACTCACACTGGACAGAAACCCTACAAATGTAAACAGTGTGGTAGAGCCTTTTCTTTTTCCAGAGCCTGCAGAGACCATGAAAGAATTCACACTGGTGAGAAACCCTATGAATGCAAACAATGTGGTAAGACTTTTGCTTATGGCAGTGCCCTGCGAGATCATGAAAGAACTCACACTGGACAGAAATCCTATTCATGTAAACAATGTGGTAAAGCCTATGGTGCTTTTAGGACACTGCGAGCTCATGAAAGAATTCATACTGGACAAAAACCCTATGAATGTAAATGTGGTAAGTCCTTTGCTTACTCCACTGTCCTCCGAGTGCATCAAAGAACTCACACTGGAGAGAAACCCTATGAATGTAAAGAATGTGGTAAGACCTATGCTTACGCTACTTCCTTCCAACGGCATCAAAGAACTCACATTGGAGAAACCTTATGAAAGTAAGCCATGTGGTACAAACCTTCATTTACGCCTGTGGTCTTCAGTGGAATATAAACACTGAGGTGGAGGCTTGTGAAGGTATACAATACAATACTATTAGTTCCATTTAGACTTAGATTCATGGACCAAATCAGTAGCGAGAATCCTTCTGTTATGAACAGTGTGCCAAGGCCTTTAGGTATTGAAGTGGCACTCAAGGACAAGAAAATACAAAGGAACTAGAAAGCTTTGTGGTAAATAATATAGGGAATGTAAGTATGTCTGTTTCCTGTTGTGTTAATGGGTCCATATGGAAAGAATCCCTGTGAATTGTGGATATGTTGAAAGTTCCATCACATCACACACCCTTTGAAGATTTAAAATGGACAGGATATAAACTTCACATTTCTTCAGATATCCTTTTTTATTTTGAAATCAAAACTGTCATCAACAGAAACTTCATTCCTTTTGATTTTTTATTTTTTCTACTACTGGAGAACTAGCTCAGGATCTTTATACTGAGCTCAATTCCAAACTCTCTACTTTTATTGAGATAATATCTTAGTTGCTAATTGGCCCAGGCTGGGTTTGAAGTTGGTAAGCTCTGGCTGTACTCTCACAAGGCTATGTATGCAGTTGTGCACCATCACAAATGGCTGTAATTTCTTTAAACTATGGGATGTCAATTAATTGACTTACATCCTTAGAATATGATGTGGGATTGCACACTGGATAAAATTGTAAGTATGTGAAAAATACATTGTATTTTAAGATTTTGGTGATGTGAAGATTGTAATTGGAGAGGATAATAAACATATTATGAAAAGCAAAGAGCTGGTCATTTCACATATAATACTTTACAAAATTACCACTAACACTAGTATTTAAAGGTTTTAAATATACTGTTTTTATATATGAATCATTCCACTCCTTTTTGTTTGACGGTTAAAATTGATAAAAAAAGTGAAAGGGTGTTTGGCACATGCCTGTAATTCTAGGAGCATGAGCAGCTGAAGTAGGAGGGTTGGAAGCACAAATGGTACTGTGGTAACTTAGTGAAAGCCTGTCTCAAAAAAAAAAAAAAAAAAAAAAAAAAAAGCCCTGGGAAGGTAGCTCAGAGCAGGTGCTGTATTCATTGCTCATTAAAAAAAGGTGAAAGGAATGTTACCACAGTTTTGTAAACAGAACATGGTGTGATAACATTGCCATCTATTTCCTGATCACATCCTCACATAATGAGTCACTGCAGACAGCCACACACTTCAGATGGCTCACAAACACCTTTAGGCAAGTGTGAGTTAGGACTTGTGCTCTTGTTTTCTGTTCACACTCATTTGTTGTGTGTCATATGGGCTCAATTTGAGCTAAAAAAATAAAGCCTCTTTGCTCCCTAGTGCAAGGTAGTGCTGCATGGCATCAGTAGAGGTATTTGTAGAATTTGTGTGATCTAGTGATCTAGTGGTGCCTACATTTTCATACACAGGTATACTGTGGTATACAGGCTTACACCTCTGAATTTTGGTCTTAGGTTGATTCAGGCAATAGGAAAAAATGTATCATTCATGATACTTCTAAAAATGTAGTGCTATTGTCCAAGAAGAGTGACTCTGGAATCCCAATATATAGAACAGGTATCTCCAGGCTTTCATGGTGTGGCCTCTGAAGAACCAGTCCAAACACAGGAAAGGATTGTTAAATGAGGGAGGGAAGATTTATCTGCACTTACAGCTGTTCTTCATAGCTTATTTTACCAATTGGCCTCCACCTCCAGTCACATCAGCAGCGTCACTGGATTTTCCTAGAATAGTGAAACCTCTGAATTGCTCATGTAAGACACAGGTTGCCAACTCCTTCTGAGAATCTAATGCTTGGTCCAAGTTGATCCTTTTAGCATGAGGGAGTGGCTACAAATGCAGATTAACATTACAGATTGATTTACACAGAGATCATAAGTCAGTTGCTTACAGACTGATCAAAATTATTAGTGGCAAGTGACAGCATCTGGTGGTAGGCTTTATATCAGAAACCCACACTTATTTTGGTTCACACTCATTTTATTTGCCACTTTGGTTCACATCTTTTTTCACACTGCACACTTTTCTGCCACACATTTGATAAGCCTATAAGCTAATCCCAGGCAAAAGAGTAAAAATCAAATATCACTGATAAGATTTGAAAAGGGAAATAAAGCCAGTGATGAGATACCAGAAACTACAAAAAGCTGACTTTAAAATCTAAGAGTTCATAAAGTATGGGTTAAGTACTGAAACAGATCTCCCTAGGAAAATGAAAATTTGAAGAACACTGAATTTGCATCTTACATCAGAAAGAATCACTGCCCTCTGCAAATCAACTATTACCAAGACTGGTGAGGCCATCAGCAAAAAAGGAACCATTCTGAATTGTTAGTATGAATGTAAATCAGTACAACCAATCTGAAAATCTCTGGAGATTCCTCAAAAAACTAAAGAAAGAAATTTCATTCAACCCAGCTATTTCCCTTCTAGATAACTTCCCCCAAAATTTCAAGACACCATATTATAGTGTTGAATACATAATCATGTTTATAGCAGCATACTGGCAAAACCATTGAAGTAGCCTATATATTGACCAATAGATAAATGGATAAAGAAAATGTCTTTGTATACAATAGAGTACTACTTTGATAAGCATAAATTTCAGTCATATTTTTGAAAATAGATGCATCTTGAGACCATAATGTTAAGTGAACTAAGTCACTAGTTTAAATATCTCATAACTTCTCTTATGTGAGAAACACAGGTATTAACAACTTTAGAAATATAATAGCAAACAGGGAGAAAGATCTTTTTTAAATGAGAAGGGGATAAAGTGATGGAGGGATGGGCAAGATAGAGGAAGGGGAATAAAAAGAATGAAGATATTAAGTACATTTTCCTCCCCACAAGATGGATGTAAAGTTTGTGTATTTCAAACATGTACTAATAAAAATTACTGGAAAAATTTAACTTTTGTGGTCATTTTGACTTTTGGGACAAGCTAAAAGCTGCATTGTGTCAGATCCAGTGAATTTTGAGGACATACATTATTTTTACAATCTTGCCTTTCTTTTACATTGCACTCAGTAGCAGTATTTCACTATATTTTTCACCATATTTTGTAAAGCCACAAAAAAGATTTCTTGAACCACCTGTGAAAGTGACAAGAATGAGATTACTGTGCTTGAAGCAAAGGGGTGAATTTTTAGGAGGATTAATGGCAATGTGTCTTAAAATGTAGTAATTGTTTTAATTTAAACATTCACTATCTAATTAAATCCCCCCATGTAGATGTGGTTGGAAGATGGTATGAGGGGAACCTAAGCTGCTGGCTATAGTCTGTTTCATGATTTGTATGCCAGTTATGTGAGTCACCTCACTTCTGAAAAGTTGATTTCACATTCACTTTTGTGTTTGTAATACTTCTAGTAATTTGTTTAAAGAGGTTTAAAGAAGTAAAACATTAGGGGGAAAGAGATAATTCTCTTTTTGTAATTTTATTGGGTTTCTCAGGTTCTTTGAAATCTAGGGATTCTGAAATATACAGTTTTTTCCCAATTGATATTCATTTCTTAAAAATGTTACCATTACTGTAGGCATAGTATAGATTCAGTAATATCGGGCTGGGGATTTAGCTCAGTGGCAAAGCGCCTGCCTGGCAAGCGCAAGGTCGTGAGTTCGGTTCCCGGTACCGGAGAAAAACCACACACAAAAAAAAGAAAAGATTCAGTAATATCTGTATTAAAATCACAGTGTTGCTCCTTATATAGTCATACTATTTTAAAAATTGCATATGCGTTCAGTGTTCTTACTAATGTAACTAAAACAACCAAGAATAGAATGTATGTTCTTTTTCTCATAGCAGAGACATATTATCCAGTACTCAGTTTAATGTGGAGGTTGAATATACTTGTGGTTTTAGTCCTTGAGCAGCTGGTTCCATGGTTGAGGTGTCAGGGAAGGGCATGATGGACAAAGTTGCAAAATTTATGGGAGCCAGGAAACAGCACAAGAGGAGTGTCAGAACGGAAAAGACAATATGCCAGGCATAGACACTGCAGCCATACCTCCATGACACACCTATCAAATCTAGAAATGTATTCCACCAATCCCCAGAACAAATTCCAAATCAAATCAAGATGAAACTATCCGGCCTGCCACAGAGTGGGTACCCTAGTACTTAGGCATCAACATGTTTCCAGAGCAGTCTTCTGATGTCTTCTACCTGTATTTTATCTTAAGCTGCCCTATCCTATGTACCTTCTTGCTGAGAAATGTCTGGGTATCAACAATGGAACTGGTCTTGGATGATTTGTCATTGTATGTTGGAAGTATTTTACATTCCTTTTGATTTTTACAGGAGCTCAGAAATAAGTTTCTTTTGAGTCTCAGTGGAGGATTGGACTTCGCCTTTTAAGCAATGTCGAAATAGTTATGAGTTCAATTCACAGACAAAATACATTTTGAATGAAGAGATGGACATAAGTCTTCTGGGGCCAGGGGCATAATATTATGTTTTGATTTACAGTGTCCCCAGATATCTCAAGTATTTGGATCATGGGGGTGCTAAATATGACTCTCTGGATTATTTGTTGATGATTTCAGTGTTGTGCTGTTAGGAGGTGGGAACTGGTTGAAATTGAGTCATGGAAGTCATGATCTAGAAAGATACATTTTTGTCTCAGCTTCTCCCTTTCTGTTTCATGGCTGCTATGGGTTTAGATTTCCTCCAACATTCTTTTTGAGCAAACTAGTCAACGGGGCAAGGTGATGCAGGCTAGACTCTTCTGACACAATGGATGGGGTCAATGGATCAGGCATTCCTCCTTGACTAAGTATCCACTGAGAATACTGAGTGGCCAGGGTAGGTTGATCTCAGAGTTTGTTCTGTGCCTTGTGGGGAGTCCTATCAAAGGATATGAAGGAACATGCGGGTACAGACTACCAAAATTGGAGAAGATAAATTACTTGAGAGAACAGGATTGTAGAGGCAGCAAAGAACAAAGACATAGATTAAACAGTAGGGAATAGCAAAACCAAATTGGAGGATTACTTTAGAATAAGAATCATCTACTAAATACTAATATTTAGAATAAGAATCATCTACTAAATACTACTCCATCTACTAAATACTAAAGAATGAAATTAAGAAGGAAATACTAAAGAATGAAAAATACCAAAAACAAACAAAGAGAAGCAAAGATTTGTATGGAAAAGAAAAACTTCTTATCCATACAAACTCTGATAAGTAAAGAGAGCAATGAGGAACTCTTGCATCCACCAGTTCAAACTAAAATTGCATACCTGTGCTCCATACTTTGTAAAATAACCCTTAGTGGTACTCACCAATACTGAACACATTCCAGCCAGGATCCTGGATTCTGTAAAATGGCTAAGGTCAAACTCAATTTACTGCACAGTATTTTTCCTGATTTTTAGAAATTGTTCTTATTAGTATAAAAATGATACCAAGTACCTGACTTGTAGGCCAATAGAAAAATGACAACCATTATCAAAGGTTCCATCTTGCTTTCTCACTGCTGGGACAAAATACTTGATATCCAAAAATTTAAGGAGGAAGCCAAGCATGGTAGCACGTGCCTGTAATCCCAACACTCGGGAGGCTGAGGCAGGAGGATTGTTGCAAGTTTGAGACCAGCCTGTGCTACAAAGTGAGCTCAAGGCCAGCCTGAACTGCATAGCAAGACCCTGTGTCAAAAAGACAACAGTAACAAAAAATGTTGAGGAGGAAATGTTTACTTTGGCTCACAGTTTGTAGTGGTTTCAGCCCATGGTCAACTGGCTCCAAGACAAGGCAGCATAACATATGAGAAACACTTTATTGGATGGCAGGCAAGAATCAGCAACCTTCCTTTTTCTTTGCTTTTTACTCCATCCCAGCTACAAGTCCATTGGTGCCACTCATGCAGGGTGGGTCTACCCTTTTCAGTAAATGCATCATCCACACCCACAACTAAAACAATCTGGACTAATCCATTATCACACACCCATGATCCAGTATCACACACCATGCCTAAATCACCTCCCAAAAGCTTCACCTATGAATTCAGATATAAGCGGTAACTGTTTTCAGTGGATCATTTCTAAAATTTTTAAAAGTTGAAACTACAAAACCACTACTATTTTGCATACCTAAAACTACCATCATAACCAGGTGTGGTGGTGCATGCCTGTAATCCCAGCACTTGGGAGGCTGAGGCAGGAGAATCACTGCAAGTTCAAGGACAGCCTGGGCTACAAAGTGAGCTCATTATGTTTAGACATTTGTGTGAGTGTTTTTTTTTTCTTTTTCTCTTCCTTCCCTCCATTACTCTTCACTAGTTTTAAACAAGTTCTGAGACTTGGGAAATATTTCTTTGTCCTGCTTTGCTTCTTACATCTTTTCCTCTCTCCTCTATTTTTCCTCTTCTTCCTTTTAATTTCCCCTTTTATTTCTCTCTACTTTGTACTGTCTACATACAGCAGTACTTCAGTTCACTAATTTAATTTGAAAAGATGGGCCGCATTTGTGTTTGCATGGGTAACAGCAGCGGTTATGTTTGTCACCCAATGCAGAAGTTTCATACAAAACAAAATTCTGCCAAACACTCCTGTTTGTGAGCCAGATTGTTTGCAAATAAAACTTTATGAACTGAGGTACCAGTGTAAATTGTTTTTTATTGTTAATTTTATTGTTACATTTTACATATACATAGTAATCACATTCATCAAAGAGAATTTGTACTTGTTAATAATATATCTTAATTTTCTCTCTGAGCCCTTCAACCCTATATATTCTAGGTATTAGTACTTTGTCTGTGGAACAGCTGCCAAAAATTTCATCCCACAGTGTGGGTTGTCTATTCACTCTGTTGGTGGTGTCTTTTGCTGTGAAATATCTCTTTAATAAGAGAAACCGCATTTGTTGATTCTTTGCATTATTTCCTGTGCAATCAGGTATTGTTCATAAAGACTTTATCTACTCCTAGATCTTCAAGAGTGCTACCAATTGTATCTTCCAATAGATTTATGGTTTCTGTTTTAGTATTAGATCTTTAATCCATTTCAATTTTTATTTACTGCATGGTGAGAGAAATGGGTCTAGTTTTTCTTTGGCATGTGGGAAGCCAGTTTTAATAGCATCGTTTACTAAAACCTATCTCTTCCAAATGAAGGTGTTTTGAGCCTTTGTCAATGAAAAGGTGCTTGAGTGTGTTTTGAGTTGTTTCTGTATCTTCTAATCTATCCCACTGATCCTCAGGTCTGTTTTATATTTTAGTTTTTGTCACTACCATGCTGTTTTTATCACAGTAGCTTTGTAGTATAAGTTCAGTTCAGGGATGGTGATGCCCCTTACCTTGGCTTTGCTGCTCAGAATTGCTTTTGCTATTCTAGGTCTCTTCTGGTTCCAAATAATTTGAAGATTGTTTTCTCTAATTCTGTGAGGTATGTTGTTTGTATTTTGATTGGGATATATCACTCTGTATAGCAATTTTGGAGGAATGATGATTTTCACTACACTGAAGAGCAAGCCACGACTTTTTGTATGTCAGTTATCAGCCTCCAACTCTTTACCTTGTTTCCCTTGGCATCTCTCTCCCAGTTGCTGTGTTGTTTTCAGATAGATAGGGGGCAGGGGCTGTTCTTAGTCCCATGTGCCTTGGCTCTTCCTCATCCTTACTCAGCCTTCTGTGTTCCTCTTCCACTGGTGAGCCTCTGTCCTCTCAGGTTATTTATTGCAGTGTGGGGTGTCTAGTCCTCTGCTCCTGCTGTTATAGTCCAAACCTGTTCAGTCCCAATTCTTACTCTTCTCCTGAGGTTGTGTGCTAACTTCCTATCCATTGCTTTACAAGCTCTGCTGCCACCATCACCCACCTCTGCTGTAGTCTGTAACTTCCTTGGGCAAGATGGGGGGTGTTGTGGTATGACTCTCCACTCCTCTCCCTGGTAGCCTGGAGCCAGCCAGCAGCTCCACATTCCTGAGGTATAAGGCTGTTTAATTCCCTGAGCCTCTCCAACCACCGGTTATGTGTGAGGAGTTAGCCATTCCATTTACTATGCCTCCCTGTAGTCTTTAATCTTGTTCTTGGAGATTCCAGTTAGAGTTCTGATATGCAAAAGAAATGGGAAGAAAAGAGAAAACAAAAGGAAAAGAAAAGAAAAGGAAAACTGGTCAATCATCAGGGAGGAATCAGTTTGTGTTGGCAGAACTTACTGCTGGGTTGTAGCATCTTCTGTTTGGGAGAAGACAGAAGAGGCAGGGGACCTTACATCCCAAGACTGTCCTGTATGACTTGACTTAGCCACACTATTTTAGTATATCCTCTTCTTCTTTCAAGATTCCACATATAGCCATCATCCTGATCTGGTGACCCACCAGCTGTCAGGTGGGCTCACTGGCCATTATTAAGTCCTTTATCTATGTTTTGCTTGATCTATGAATCTCATGTCAGATTAATTTTAGTTTCAGGGTGTGTGTCCCTCCTCTTTCTTCCAATTTCCTCTGTTTTAGTTGAATTTCTCTGAGTACCTCTGAATGAGGCTCTTACTCTATTCAGCGATGTCTCAAAACCATACTTGCCTCGGTTACTTTTGTTGCTGAGACAAAATACCCAATACCCAAAACTAAGGAAGGAAAGGTTTATAGTTTGTGGAAGTTTCAGTCCATAATCAGCTGGTTCCAAGGCAGAGTGTCAGGGCACAGGGGAAACACTTCAAGGAGGCACAACAGAGCAAAAGCAGCAAGAGTAAAAAGGCGGCGGCAAGCCTCTTTTCCCTCCTCATATTGTATACTGGCTATCCGCCCACACCAACACCATCTCGGTGCCCTACTCTTCTACAGGCTCAGAATATAGAACTGCTGAGTCACTTAGCCAAGCCTCTAGACTCCTCAAGTTGACACAACATACCAACCATAACAGTACTCTTAAATGAAAACAGTCATACTGCATTGTTTGTCTTGGGTGAGAAAGTTAAAGTGTAAGTAAGAACTAAAAATGTATAATACATACTGTGAAATAGCAAGAAAATGTTCAAATGGGAAGGGGGAGGTTTCCCCCAACTAAAGAAGGAGCTGGGGGAAAGGAAGGAAGGGAAAAGAAAAAATATGAGAAAGGAAGAAAAAATGGAAACAACTTTTGTAAAGAAGAGGAAGAGGGGTTTGAGGAAGAGTAGGGCAATGGGAAAAAAGAATCAAGGAATATCATGCACAGGTTCAAATTCCCTATGATTGGGGCTGGGGATTTAGCTCAGCGGCAAAAGCGCCTGCCTGGCAAGTGCAAGGTCGTGAGTTCGGTTCCCGGTACCGGAGAAAAACCAAAAAAAAAAAAAAACAAATTCCCTATGATGAATGTAATCATTATATACACCTAAAATGTACCCATAAGGTTAATTTTTTAAAAATCACATACTTAGAATAACATTATTTTAAAAAGGACATGGCATGATTGGAAATGTTTAATACCTTTACTGTGGTAATAGTAGAATGAGTACTTGCACAAGTCTAAACTTCCAAAATTTTCAATATTAAATATATTATAGTTTTTTATTCAATTTTACCTCATAAAAGTATAAAACTGCACAATATGAGATACTTTTTTTTCTTTTAAACTTTTTTTTATGTGTAATTGACCTGAAACTTCTAGTGAGAACGTCTGAGAAAAATAAAAACTCAAATGTCCTTGATTCTGATAAATCATGCAATATAATGTGCTATCCCTAAGCATCTAAGGCTCAACATTTATGTGGGAAATAATATCCCCTTATGTTTTAAACAACTGTTAATTTAAGTTTCTAGGTACTTGTAAAGGTGTTTCAAATAATCAAAAATCACATTTTAGATGCCACTATGGAAAAATGTATTAAGTTTCAAAAAGTGCAAGGTAAGCTCAAGAAGAGAAAGGACACATATATAATCCTGATATCTATTTATATCTATCTATCTATCTACCCATCTATCTATCTAATCATCTGTGTGTATGTGTGTACATATTACTAGAGGGAGGAAGAAAGATGGGATGAGGAAGAGGGGGAGAGTTTGAGGAAAAGTGTGAGGGACTGGAAGAAGAGGAGGAGGGGGAACATGGAAAAGAAAAAAAGATAACCTGAAAATTGAAGAGACACTATCAGGGTATAAAGCTTTACATTTGAAAGGAGACTAGGGAAGCAGTGTAGGGGATGATGAGAGAAGATAGAAGATGTCTGATGAAAAATGTATTTGTGCATAAAATTTTGCTGTGAATCCCTTTAACACATACATTGAAAATATATTAAAATTATAATACAAAAGGTTTTCATTTTTTTTATTCCTCCGCCAATCTTGAGTTGAAAATTTTTTTATTTTAAAGAGAATAGTAAAAGAAAAAATGAAAAATAACAAAATACAATCAAAACAAAGCAAGGACATTAAAAATGATATAGGGTCTCAAATCAAATGATAGGGATTAACAGTGGTTGTTATATTACATATTGTTTCCTTCAATGAAGTTGCTCATATTACCCGATATAAGAATAGAAGATTGATCAAACCATTAAAGAGAATAAGAAAATAATAATTTAAAAAAAAAACATTAGAGGCAATACAAAATTTCACTAGACACGATGGACGGAATTCACCAGTAGTTGTTGTATTACATATTGTTGTCTTCACATTAGGTACTCAGATTGCCAGATATAAACATGCAAAATTGGTCAATCTATATATTGACCAAGACCAAATAATCTTATATATATATAAAATTTAAGCATTAACTGTTCCTTTCAATAAACCACCAGACATCAGCCATAGTTATCCCAGCTATCTATCTACATATCTACATATATATAGCCTTAGTACTTTCTTCCTTTTTCTTCTTTCTCTCATCCAAGTTGTTCTTTCCTTTGTGCAATTTCTTTCCCTTTCATATTATGTATTGTACATTTTGTGTTTTATTTGCTCTTACATGCTCTTACACTAGGGAGACAATATGATGTTTACACATGAGGGTCCAATTTATTTCACTTATAAGTATGGTCGCTAGTTGCATCCATTTACCTATAAAAGCCTCGAGTTCATCTATTTTTATAGCTGAGTAATACTAAATTTGTGTTGGCTTGGGGCTTATTTTCCAAGGGGAACAATATAATACAGGACACATACTTTATATGATTATTTATAATAGTCACCCAAAGAACAATATATAAACAAGTGCAGGAAATCTGTCCACACACTAAGACCAAGGAATCCAGCTGAAGGCCTGGATCCC
>NW_004955626.1:67583-70255 GCF_000276665.1 Chinchilla lanigera
CCCTGCCCCGAACCAGGAAGCGATGCTCAAAGTGAAAAACAGAGCTCCCCCAACGCGAACCGAAGCCATTCTCAGTGCCAGCGAGGTCCCAAGCTCCTCTTAGGATTTAAACAGCCAAGTTCATCAGGAAAGCCAGCTCCCCACAGCTTCTACCAGCTCCAACAGCCTCTCTCAGCTCCCAACAGCCTGCCTCTTCTTCTCCAGGTCTGCCTTTTCTGCTGCTGGCAATAGTTCTCAGGTGGGCCTCCCACACCCAGCACACACTCACTCAATTCAGCTGGGGGTTATAAGTTGACCACCAGTTATCAATCTACTCCAATATTGCATAAAAATATCACATCTTCTTTATCATTTCCTCAGTTGATGGGCATTTGGGTTATTTCCAAGATTTAGATATGACAAATTGCACTCCTATAAACATAGGTGCATATATATTGCTGTTTTTAATTCTTCTCGAACAATACCAGAAGGGGAATAGCTGGATTAGGTGGGACCTCTAATCCTAGTTTTGTGAGGAATCTCCAGACTGATTTCCACAGTGGTTTCACCAATCTACACTCCCACCAGCAGTGGAAAAGTGTCTCTTTTCCCCACAGCCTCTCCAGCATTTGTCATTTGTTGGTTTCTTAATGATAGCCGTTCTCTCTTTGGTGAGATGGAATCTGCATGTTGTTTTAATTTGCATTTCTCAAGTGGCTAATGATCTTGAACATTTTTTCATATATTTATTAGCCCTTAGGGGGCTGGGGATTTAGCTCAGCGGCAAAGTGCTTGCCTGGCAAGCGCAAGGTCGTGAGTTCGGTTCCCAGTACCGGAAAAAAAACAAAAAAAAAGAAAAGTAATCATATATTTATTAGCCCCTAATATTTCTTCATCTGAGAAGTGCATATTCCTCTTTGACGCCCATTTTTGCATTGGGTCTTTGAATTTTGTGGGCCTGATTTTTTTAAATTCTTTATATGTTTTAGATAAAAGCCCTTTGCCTGAGGGGCAGTAGGCTAAAAATTTTTCCTAATCCATGGGTTTTCTTTTTACTCTGTTGGTGATTTCTTTTGCTGTGCAAAAACTTTTCAGTATGATAAGAGCCAAGTTGATTCTTTGAAGGATTTCCCATGCAGTTTGGTTTTTGTTCCTGAACTCTCTGCCTACCCCTTTGTCTTTGAGATTTTTACTTACTTTCTCTTCCAGTAGATTTAGTATTTCTATTTTGATATTTAGATCTTTGATCCATTTCAACTTTAATTTAGTGCATGGTTGTAGACATGGGTCTAGTTTTAGTCTTCAGCATGTGGAAAGCCAGCTTTTCCAGTACCATTTATTAAAGAGGCTGTCTTTTTCCAGTGAACATATTTGGCCCCTTTCTCAAAGGTAAGGTGGCTGAGTTTGTTTGCCGCTGTGCCTATACCTTCTAATCAGTTCCATTGATCTTCACATCTGTTTTTTTGCTGGTATCATGCTGATTTTTATCACAGTAGCTTTGTAATATAATTTCAAGTCAGGGATTGTGATGCTTCCTGCCTTTCCTTTGTTGCCCAGGATTGCCTTTGCTATTCTAGGCCTCTTCTGATTCCAGATGAATTTTAGGAATGTTTTCTGTAAAACTGTGAGGTATATTATTGGTATTTAATTGGGATGCATTGAGTCTATACCACAATTTTGGGAATATGGCCATTTTCACAATCCTCATTCTTCTTATCCATGAGCAAGGAATATCCTTCCATTTTGTGAAAGCCTCTTGGATCTCTTTTTTCAGAGTACTGTAATTTTTACTGTATAGATCTTTACTTCTTTTGTTACATTGATTCCTAAGTATTTCATTTTTTTAGATGCTATTATGAAAGATGTGGTTTCACTACTTTCTCTCTCAGTCTGTTACTTGTGTACAGGAATGCTATTGATTTTTGGGTGTTGACTTTGTATCCAGCTATGCTACTGAATTTTCTTATTAAATTTATAAGCTTTTTGGTGGAGTTTTTGAGGGCTTCTATGTAGAGTATTATGTCATCTGTGAATAATGGTAAATTCATTTCTTCCTTTCCTATCTTTGTTCCACTTATTTCGCTCTCTTGCTAATTGCTTTAATATTTCCTGAACTATATTGAATAGGAGTGGTGACAGTGGACATCCTTGTCTTGTTCCTGATTTTAAAGTGAAGGCTTTCAAATTCTAACCATTTAGAATGACATTAGCTATTGATATGTCATAGATGGATTTTATCATTTTGAGTTAGTCAATCTATGCCAATTTCCTGTGGGTTTTTGTCATGAGTAAGTGTTGGACTTTATCAAAAAGGTTTTGTGCATCAATTGAGATGATCATGAAATTTTTGTTTTTAGCTGTACTGATGTGGTGTATTACATTAATTGATTTGTATGTATTGAATGGTCCCTGCATTCCTGGAATGAATCCCCCCTTTTTTTTTTTTTTTTTTTTTTAAAGAGAGTAGTAAATGAGAAAAAAACAAAGAAATAGAACAGTAGCAGCATAACAGTATCATGAACATAAATCAAAGCAAGAACACTCAGATTGATACAGGGTCTCAAGACAAAATAGTACGAGTCAACAGTGTTTGTTACATTACATATCGCTATCCTCAACTACATTGCTCAGATTACCAGATGTAAGAATGAAAGATTGCTCAAACCATTAAAGAGAATAAGAAAATAATTCTT
>NW_004955626.1:71045-81242 GCF_000276665.1 Chinchilla lanigera
TCTTCTGGGAAAATACCCAGAAGGGGAATAGCTGGGTTAAATGGGACTTCCCATCCTAGTTTTGTGAGAAGTCTCCAAACTGATTTCCACAGTGGTTTCACCAATCTACACTCCCACCAGAAGTGGAGTAGGGTTCCTTTCCAGAAGTGGAGTAGGGTTCACAGCCTCTCCAGTATTTGTTATTGGTTGATTTCTTGATGATAGCCATTCTTTCTGGGGTGAGATGGAATCTCAGTGTTCTTTTAATTTGTATTTCTTGAGTGATTACTGATGCTGAACATTTTTTCATCTATTTATTCACCATTAGTATCTCTTCATTAGAGAAGAGTGTAGTCATCTCAGATGCCCATTTTTGGATTGGGCCTTTGAATGGGGGGGGGAGGGGGCTTATTTTTTCTAGTTCTTTATATGTCTTAGATAGAAGTCCTTTGTCTGAAGGGCAGTTGGCTAACATTTTCTCCCAATTCATGAGTTTACATTTTACTTTAATGGTGATTTCTTTAGATGTGCAAAAACTTTTCAATAAGATGAGATCCCAGTTGTTGACTTTTTGAAGTATTTCCCTTGCAGTTTGGTTTTTGTTCATGAACTCTCTGCCTACCCCAATGTCATCAAGATTTTTACCTACTTTATCTTCCAATAAATTTAGTGTTTCTGTTTTAATATTTGGATCTTTGACACATTTTGACTTTAATTTATTGCATGGTGAAAGACATGGGTCTAGTTTTAGTCTTCAGCATGTGGAAAGTCAGTTTTTCCAACACCATTTATTAAAGAGGCTATCTTCCTTCCATTGAATATGTTGGCCCCTTTGTTGAAGATAAAGTGACTGAGTGTGTTTGTAGTTTATCTGTCTTCTAATCTGTTCCATTGATTTTCAGGTCTGTTTTTGTGCCAGTATCATGCTGATTTTATCACAGCTGCTTTGTAATACAATTTTAAGTAAGGAATTGTGATGCCTCCTGCCTTTCCTTTGTTTCCCAAGATTGCTTTTGATATTCTAGGCCTCTTTTGCTTCCAGATGAACTTTAAGAATGTTTTCTCTAGATCTGTGAGGTATACTAATGATATTTTATTGGGATTGCATTGAATCTGTACAAAAATTTTGGGAGTATGGCCATTTTCACAATGTTGGTTCTTCCTATCCATGAGCAAGAAATATCGTTCCATTTTCTGATATCCTCTTTGATCTCTTTTCTCAGAGCACTATAATTTCCACTGTATAGATATTTTACTTCTTTTGTTAGATTGATTCCTAAGTATTTCATCTTTTTTAGATGCTATTGTGAAAGGTGTGGTTTCTCTAATTTCTCTCTCAGTCTGTTTGTTACTTGTGTACAGGAATGCTATTGATTTTTGTTTGTTTGTTTTCCAGTACCAGGAATCGAACTCACCACCTCGCTTGCCAGGCAGGCACTGTGACACTGAGCTAAATCCCCAGCCCCTTGATTTTTGAGTGTTAACTTTGTATCCAGCTATGCTGGATACATGAATTTATCATGGTTATTAAATCCATGAACATTTTGGTGGCATTTTTGGGGTCTTCTATATAGAGTATCATGTCATCTGTGAATAAAGATAATTTCACTTCTTCTTTCCTATCCTTATTCCTTTTATTTCTCTATCTTGTCTAATTGCTCCAGGTAATATTTCCAGAGCTATATTAAATAGGAAAGGTGACAGTGGACATCCTTGTCTTGTTCCTGTTTTTAAAGTGAAAGCTTTCAATTTTTACAATTTAGTATGATGTTAACTGTTGGTTTATCATAAGTGGTTTTGATCAGCTTGAGGTAAAGACCATCTATTCCTATTTTCTGTAGGGTTTTCATCATGAATGAGTGTAGGACTTTATTGAAAGCTTTTTCTGCATTGATGGAGATGATCATGTGATTTTTGTCCTTGGCTCTATTGACATGGTGTATTACATTAATTGATTTGCTTGTATTGAACCATCCCTGCATTCCTGATATGGATCCCACTTGTTCATGACGTATAATCTTCTTGATGATTTGTTGTATTCTGTTTGCTAGTATTTTATTGAGAATTTTTGCATCTATATTCATTAGTGAGACTGGCATGTAGTTCTCTTTTTTGATTTGGTCTTTCTGTGGTTTTGGTTTCAGAGTAATACTTACATCCAGAAATGAGTTGGGGAGAATTCCTTCCCTTTCAATTTCATTAAAGATTTTGAGAAGAATTGATGTTAAACCTTCCCTAAATTGCTTGTAGAATTCAGCTGTGAATCCATCAGGACCCAGGCTTTTCTTCATTGGCAAGCTTTTAATTACATTCTCAATTTCACAGGCTGATATTGAATTCTTCAGGATTTTTATATCTTCTTCATTCAGCTTTGGTAATTCATATGTATCTAGAAATCTGTCCATTTCCTCTGTGTTTTCTATCCTATGAGAGTAAAGATTTTCAAAGTAAGTATTGAAGATCTTCTGAATTTCTTCAGGATCTGTAGTGATTTCACCCCTTTTATTCCTTATTGCGTTTATTTCAGTTTTTTTTCCTTCCTTTTTTAGATAAGGTTGGCTAGGGGTTTATCTATTTTATTTATTCTTTCAAAGAGCCAACTCTTTGATTCATTAATTCTTTGTATTTTTTTTTTTTTTAGTCTCCATTGCATAAATTTCTGCTCTGAGCTTTATAATTTCCTGCCTTCTTTGGGCTCTGGGTTTGACTTGCTCTTCTTTTTCTAGGAACTTGTGGTGTAGCATACGATTGTTTATTTGTGCTTGTTCTGTTTTCCTGAGGTGTAAGTTCACCACTATAAATTTCCCTCTGAGGACTGCTTTCATTGCATCCCACAGGTTCCTGTAGGTTGTATCTCCACTTTCGTTTGTTTGTAAATAGTGTTTAATCTCTATTTTGATTTCATCTGTGACCCATTGTTTGTTCAGGAGGATGTTATTTAATTACCAATTGTTTATGGAGTTTTTTCATTTTCTTTTGTCATTAATTTCCAATTTCATTGCACTATGGTCTGATAATATACATGGGATAATGTCAATTCCTTTGCATTTACTTAACCATGTTCTATGTACTAGTATGTGGTCTGTTTTAGAGAATGTCCCATGTGCAGCTGAGAAGAATGTGTATTCTGATGCTGTTGGGTGGAACACTCTGTAAAGTGTGTTCACACGTTTGGTTAAGTTCTGTTATTTCTTCCCCAATTTTTTGTCTAGTTGATCTATCTCTCTGTAACAATGATATGTTAAAGTCCCCTGTTAAGACTGTGTTGCTACTTATTTCTTTTTTCATGTCTGTTACAATTTGTCTTATATAGGTGAGTGCTCCTATATTTGGTGCATAGATAGTTACAATTGTTATCTCTTCCTCTTGAAGCTTCACCTTGACAAGTATGTTGTGATCTTTATTTCTTTTGACTGTTCTGGGTTTGAAGTTCTTGTTGTCTGCAAATAGAATAGCTACACCTGCTTTTTCCTGGGTTCCTGTCGCATGGAGTATTTTTTTCCATGCCTTAATTTTCAGTTTATGAATTTCCTTTTAAATTAAACATGTTTCTTGTATACAACGTGTAGTTGGATTTTGTTTCCTGATCCACACCTGCTAGTCTGCTTCTTTTGGTTGGTGCATTGAGACAATTTAAATTGATGGTTATAACTGATATGTATTGGCTTATCTATGTCATGATATTTTCCTGCTGTTGGATCCTCCTTTTTCCCTCTGTTTAGTTGCT
Organism: Chinchilla lanigera; assembly: GCF_000276665.1. Lineage (NCBI taxonomy): Eukaryota > Metazoa > Chordata > Mammalia > Rodentia > Chinchillidae > Chinchilla > Chinchilla lanigera. The sequence continues at coordinate 74,752 of NW_004955626.1, forward strand.
TGCTCTGCTTTGTGGTTCTTTTCTGTTGTTGTTCTTGAAGTTGTAGTCTGTTTTATCTCTTTCTAGAATATCTTTTAGTACTCTTTATAGGATTGATTTGGCACTCATGAATTTCTTCAGTTGTTCTTTATCATAAAAATATTTTATTTCTTCATTAAATTTGAAAGATAGTTTTTCAGGGTACATCAATCTGGGTTGGAAGTTGTTTTCTTTCAGTACCAGAAATACTTCACTCCAAGCTCTTTTTGCCTTCATGATTTGTGTTGAGAAGTCTGCCATGATTCTGATAAGCTTTCCTTTATAGGTGATCTGTTTCTTTTCTCTAACAGTTTTTAATATTCTGACCTTTTGTTGAGTTTCTGGGATGTAGATCACTGTATGTCTGAGTGTAGATTTATTTTGGTTATGATTAACTGGAGTTCTATATGCTTCACTTATCTGGATGTCCAATTCTTTTTCCATGCCTGGGAAATTTTCTGCTGTTATCTGCAAATAGTCTTTTTATATCATTTGTATCAACACCTGCTGCCTCATTAATACGTATTAATCTGACATTGTTTTTCTTTGCTTCATCTTGCAGTTGTTGAATTATTATTTCATGGTTCCTTGTTGTTTTTAAAAGATTTCCCCTTTCACATTCATTAGTGGCAATGCTGTCTTCAATGTCTGAGAATCTATCATCAGCTTTGTTCATGCAGTTTTGCAAGCTTTCAATGGAATTTTTAATTTCCTGAATATCTGTTTGCATCTGTTTCATGCATTCTAGTTCTTTTCTATATTGTTCACTCAAGGTTTCCAGGAGTTGTCTATGCTCTTCTATTTTCTTGTCAGTGTCATCTTTGGATATGCTGAACATTTCTTTCATTACTGTTATCATTTCTTTTTTCACTGGAGACATTATTTCTGATCTGATGTCTTCTATGGCCTGATGGAGTTGATTCCTTACTTCAGTTACTATCAGTTCAGAAATTTCAGGTGTATGACTTCCAGGCTCTTCTGTGTTGATGTCTCCTGGACTTGTTTTGGGTGGTATGGAGGTCTGGGATTGCATTTTGTTCCTTTGTTTTGTCATTTTTGAAGATTCAGAGCCTCCCTTGAGCACAGCCTCACTCTCCCGATTGTGTGTAAATGGCAGGGCGAGCATCTGAAAATCCACAGTGCTCAGTGCAGCTCCTGTACTGGTGAGTGGTGGCAATGTGGGGTCCCAGATGATCCCGATTTTTCTTGCATTCAGTTTGCTCCCAGGCATGTGTGAGATGGGCGGGCGAGGCTTGCTGGAGTTCCTGAGACTGTCTGGGATTCAACCCAGCTTCCATAAGAGTAGGGGGGATGCAGGTCATGTTTAGTGAGGCTTTAGATATTGACCAGGACAGAGCCTGTTTCCCAGATTGGCAGTGGAGGGGTGAGGGTGGACTCCCCAAGGCCACTGACTCTGTCTAGGTTTCAGCGGAGCTGCCAGGGGGTTGCGAGTTGTTCTGGCAGTGACCACCAAGCCCCAGAAGTTGTCCAGAGCTCCACGTGCCTCATAGACTAGTGGGGGAGGTACCAGAGTGGCTCACTGGGTTTCCTAAAGGTGTCTGGCATTCAACCCAGCACCTGCAGGAACACTATGTGTGCGGGGAGTAGTCACCAAGAACTGAGAGGGTGCCTGGAGCTCTGCCTGCCTTTCCTGTTGATCAGAGAGGCACAGTGGTGACTCACCGGGCTTCCTGAAGATGTCTAGAATTCAGCCCAGCCTGGACAGACACACTATGGGTGTGGCCAGTAGACACCAAGGCACCAGAAGGTGTCCAGGGTTCTGCCAGCTTTCCACAGTGGTCAGGGAGGCAGAGCTATGACTCACCAGGCTTCCTGAAGATCTGAATCCCTCTTTTTAATGCTTATAATCTTGATGATTTTTTGCATTCTATTTGCTATTCTTTTATTGAGAATTTTTGCATCTGTAATCATTAGGGAGATTGGCCTGTAGTTCTTTTTTGTGGTGGGTCTCTTTCTGGTTTTGGTTTCAGGATAATACTTGCCTCCAGGAATGAGTTGAGGGAGAATTCCTTCCTTTTCAATTTCATTAAAGAGTTTGAGAAGAATTGTCATTAAATCTTCTGTAAATTTCTTGTAGAATTCAGCTGTGAGTACATCCAGATCTGGGCTTTTCTTCATTGGCAAGTTTTTTTTATTACATTTTCTATTTCACTTGCTAATATAGCGTTATTCAGGATTTTTATATCTTCTTCATTCAGCTTTGGTAATTCATATATATCCAGAAATCTTCCCATTTCCTCTGTGCTTTCCATCCTGTGAGAGTAAAGATTATCAATATAAGTGTGGATGATCTTCTGAGTTTCTACAGAATCTGTAGTGATTTCATCTCTTCCATTCTTTATTGCATGTATTTCAGTGTTTTCTTTCCTTTAATAAGGTTGGCTAGGAGTTTGTCAATTGCATTTATTTTTTCAAAGAGTCAACTGTTTGATTCATTAATTCTTCATATTAGTTTTTTAGTCTCCATTGCATCAATTTCTGCCCTGAGCTTTATAATTTCCTGCCTTCTGTGGGCTTTGGGTTTGATTTGCTCTTTTTCTAGAATCTTGAGGTGCAGCATAAGGTTGTTTATTTGTGCTCATTCTGTTCTCCTGAGGTGGGAATTCACTGCTATAAATTTCCCTCTGAGGACTACTTTCATTGCATCCCACAGATTCCTGTAAGTTGTATCTACATTTTCATTTGATTGTATATAGTGTTTAATTTCTTCTTTGATTTCACCTGTGACCAATTAATGGTTCAGAAGGAAGCTGTTTAATTTCCATGTGTTTATGGAATTCTTGCCATTTCCTTTGTCATTAATTTCCAATTTCATTACCCAATGGTCCAATAATATGCATGTGATAATGTCATCTCTTTTGCATTTCTTTAAGCATGTTCTATGTGTTAGTATATGGTCTATTTTAGAGAATGCCCCATGTTCAGCTGAGAAGAATGTGTATTCTGATGCTGTTGGGTGGAATACCCTGTAAATGTCTACTAAGTCCATTTGTTCACAGGTTTGGTTTAGTTCTGTTATTTCTTTCCCATTTTTTTGGTCTGACTGATCTATGTCTTTGTGACAGTTGGCTATTGAATTCCCCTGTTATGATTGTGTTGCTGCTTATTTCATTTTTCATGTCTGTTAAAATTTGTCTTATATAGTTTGGTGCTCCTCTTTTTAGTGCATAGACGTTTATGATAGTTACCTCTTCCTGTTGAAGTTTTCCCTTAACAAGTATGTAGTGGCCTTCTTCTCTTTTAATTATTCTTTGTTTGAAGTTCCCATTGTCTGCAAAAGTATAGTTACAGCTGCTTTTCTCTGGGTACCTGTCACATGCAGTATTGTTTTCCATCCTTGATTTTCAGTCTATGAATTTCCTTTTCAGTTAAATGTGTTTCTTTTGTATAGAATATTGTTGGATTTTCTTTCTTGATCCAATCTACCAGAGTACTTCTTTTGGTTGGTCAATTGAGACCATTTACATTGATGATTATAACTGATATGTATTGGCTTATCTTTGTCATGTTGTTTTTCTGCTGTTGGTTTGTCTTGTTTCCCTCTGTTGAATTGCTTGCTCTGCTTGGCGATTCCTTTCTGTTGTTTTTCTTGAAGTTGTGGTCTTTTTTATCTCTTTCTAGAATATCTTTTAGTACACTTTGTAGGGTTAGTTTGGTGTTCATGAAATACTTCATTTAATCTTCATCATGGAAAAATTTCATTTCTCCATTTCTTTTGGAGGATAGTTTTGCAGGTTACATCAATCTGGGTTGGAAGTTGTTTTCTTTCAGGACCTACCTGCAAAACTTCACTCCCAGCTCTTCTTGACTTGATGGTTTGTGTTGAGAAATCTGCTGTGATTCTTGTGGGCTTTCCTTTATAGGTGATCTGTCTCTTTTCTCTAATAGCTTTTTTTTGTTTTGTTTTTGGTTTTTGGTTTTTTCCAGTACCAGGAATCAAACTCGTGACCTTTTGCTTGCCAGGCAGGCGCTGTGCCACTGAGCTAAATCCCCAGCCCACTCTAGTAGCTTTTAATATTCTGATCTTTTGTTGAGTTCTAGGATCTTGATCACTATATGTCTGAGTGTAGATTTATTTTGGTTATGATTAACTGGAGTTCTATGTACTTCACTTAACTGTATGTCTGATTCTTTTTCCATGCCTGGGAAATTTTCTGCTATTATTTCTGCAAATACATTTTGTGTCATTTGTGTTAACACCTGCTGTTTTGTTGATACCTAATAATCTTATACTGTTTTTCTTTGCTTTGTTTTGCAGTTGTTGTATTGTTATTTGTCGGACTTCTCCTCCAGCTGTGTCCAGGGTGAGCAGATCCCCCAAACTAGGTGCCCACAGATGTATAAGAAAAGTAAGAAAAACATCAAACCATCAGAGCCAAAATTCTGTGATCAGGTGCTAGCAGCCTGTAGGATTGACTGCCCCCAAATACAAAATTCAGTCACATTTTATTGAGCAAGAACCAAGGACTTGGCTAGGACAAATGGGCAGATACCAAACATTTTAGCAAGAATAATTAAATGATCACCTAAGACGCACCTATAATCCCAACATTCAGGAGGCTGAGACAGGAGGATCTTAAACTCAAGGTTAATCCAGAATGTATAATGAAGCTTTATGTTAAGAAACTCTGACAAACAAATCATTGTGTCCTCAATGCATTTTAATCAAATAATGTCCTTCTCCACAGTTATTTCCTGGTTTCTTGTTAATTCTAAGAGATCCTTCCTTTCACTGTTGTTAGTGGTAATACTTTCTTCAAGGTCTGAATGTCTATCTTCAGCATTGTTCCAGCAGTTTTGCCAGCTTTTGATGGAGTTTTTAATTTCCTGGATATTTGTTTGAATCTGTTTCTTGCATTCTAGTTCTTTTCTATACTGTTCATTCAAGGTTTCCATGAGTTTTCTGTGCTCCTCTTTTTACTTATCAGTGTCTTCTTTCAATGTATTGAGCAATTCTTTTATCATTGTTGGCTTTTTTTTACCTGAGAAATTATTTCTGACCTGATATAGTCTATGGCCTGATGAAGTTGTTTCTTTACTTCAGTTGCTATCATTTCAGAAACTTCAGTTGTATGATTTCCAGACTCTTCTGTGTTGATGTCTCCTTGGCTTGTTCTGGGTTGGGTTTGCTCCTTTGTTTTGTCATTTTTGAAGATCCATAGTTTCCCTGGAGTTCAGCCTCACTGGTCCAAGGGTGTGGGAGTGGTGGGGCGAGGATCTGAAGTTCTGCAATTTTCAGTGTGGCTCCTGTGTTGGTGTATGGGGGCGAGGTGGGGTCAAAGATGCCCCCCAAGCTTTCTTGCATTCATTTGGCTCTCAGCCCAGTGGGGGAGAGGTAGGTCAGGCTCAGTGCTATTCCTGAAGCTGTCCGGGGTTTAGCCAGGAACAAGGTTTGGGGGTGTGCAAGGTGTGGTCACCTAGGCTTCAGATGTTGCCCAGGACCCAGCCCGATTCCCACTCCAGTAGTAGAGGAGTGAGGGCAGACTCTCTGAGGCTGCTGACTCTGTCCAGTGTTCAGCTATGCTCCCATGAGGGTGCAGGTGGTGATGGGAGTGGCCACTGAGGACCCAGAAGGGGTCTGGGGCTCTTTCTGCCTTGCACACTGGTTGGGGAGGCACAGGGGTGCCTCAGTGGGGTTCCTGAAGGTATTCAGGATTACTGTCATTGTATTATTTTGCTGTTATTGATCCCTTCATTTTTCCCATTTATTTAACTGTTTACCCTGCCTCATGTATGATTTACCCTAGAGTTTTTGTCATTGTTGGCTTGTCTGTAGGATAAGCCTGAGAATTTTTTCAGTGGTGTATTTTCATTCATGACTTGCTTAAGGTGCTGCTTTTCATAGAAAGTCCATTTTTTACTCAAATTTGACAACTAGATTTGCAGGATATATCAGTCTGTGTTGGAAAGATTTTTTAATTTTATGGCTTCAAATACCTCATTTCATGCACTTCTGGACCTTAAGATTTGTGATGAAAAGTCTGATGCAATTGAATGGGTTTACCTTTATAAGTGTTTTCTTGTTGTTGTTGTTTCATTAACAGCTTTTCACGTTTTGTCCTTGTGTTAGACCTCTGTGATCTCGACTATGATGTATGTTGGAGTTTTTGTATGTATGTGGTCGTGGCTATATAATGTTCTATATACTGAACATTCCTCAGCTCTAGGTTGGAATATTTTTATGTACATGGAAAATTTTTCCATGATTTCTCTAAGTAGATTTTAAAACTTTTGTATGTTCTTTCCTTTGATTTTTCTATTACTCTAAGTCTTGTGTTGGTCTTCTTTGCATCATATGGTAGCCGATCAGTTTTCCTTGCTTTCTTGATGTTTTTAATGTATCTCTGTGCCTATCGTCTCACTGAATAGACCTATCTTCTAGATCTGATAGACTCTTTTCACCATGGCCACTTTTTAAAAAAATTTTTATTTATTTTTATTTTTATTTTAAA